>NW_015386816.1:337338-349468 GCF_001527695.2 Protobothrops mucrosquamatus
GTACTGATGGAAATCCACCCCAAAGCCACGGATGATCTCTCCCAGCAGCTTCACATAAATATTGAACAAAAGGGGAGAGAGGACCGACCCTTGTGGGACCCCACAAGTTAGGGGCCTTGGGGTCGACCTCTGTCCCCCTGCCAATACAGACTGCGTACGGTCGGTGAGGAAGGAGGAGAACCACCGCATAACAGTGCCCAGCTTTAAGTTCCATTTGACCATATAACAGATTCCAGCTTTAAGTTCCATTTGACCATATATTTATGTTCTCTACCTATATTTGTTGTACAGATCATAGTGATTGTGATTCTGTGTATTAATATGAAAATGTCAATAATGTATATGTTCAGAATTGTTTACAGTATTTACTGATTATTACACATTTCAGCAGATATATTCAGGAAAAAGATGAGCTATGTTACTTTATTTTAAAAGTAGAAATGTATTCTGCAGTGAATCAAATCCCTGGTCAAACAATTTTTGTTTTAGCTCATTGTATAGCTTGCATTACATATGCTGTATAGATATTTACACATCCCTCTTCCAGCAAGACCTCAACAATCAATTATGAATAGTCCCTGTTTGTTCTTGTATGTAGACAATCTATACTAACCTTACACTTGAAGAAGTGTAAATATATTTTTAGCATTTCAGAATGAGTCACTTTAATGTTAGAGAGAGTTGTGTCAAGCTGAGTCAGACGAAAAAATCTCTAGGATTTTAAATGGGATGTTTAAAGCCTTTTATCCTCAGAAAATAAATTTTAATCAGATTGTGCCAAGATTGTGATTAAAAAGTGGTGATAGACAATACTATTTATTGACAGAAAATACTCATTTATGGAAAGTAAATACCCAGTACAATCTAATATTATATAATATGACATTTTTAGAATGATCTGTGAAAAACTATTTCCTAATAATTTGGAATACAGCAATGTTTGATTTAAAAAAAAACTGGATTGCACTGTTTTTATCAAACTATTTGTAGTGTGGCACAATTTACCATTTCATTTGGGGGATATTTGAAAGTAAAGGGAAAGTTGTTTTGATCTGCTGAATCTTGCCATTTCTACTGCTCATGTTATTAACTCTTAGTGATAAACGAGGGAAGCAAAGATAGAAAACCAACGGCTCACTACATTCTTTTATCTTTCAATATTGGCATGTGAAATAGTTCAAATATTTCTTCAAGTTATCTGCATGAATGTATTGGAATGAGCGGTTTCATTTCACCAAAGTTTATGCTCAGCCTCAGGATGATGTGGCTGTTGTACCACATAATCTTTAGACTGAGAATAATAATTGATCTATATAAGGGATAAGAGACTTTTGGGTTCAGACCTTTCTGACCCACTCCTAAATGCTTATTTAAAATGCAGTATTTGAGATACCCAGTTCATCACAAAATTCAGTGAAGTCCAGTATCCAAAGGATAACAATGCTTTGTTTTGTGTAGAAGTTGAGAAATATGAAATTAAGTCACTTCATTCAAATGGCATTCTCTGTCCCACTTGTATCATTGGTATATATCTAGGGCCTCTTCATAAAAACCAATACATGTACAAATTATAGAGCATTAGGAAGCAGATTTTCTCACAAAGCATGTTTATTAACAGTCTAGGGCTGTGATGTTAGAGAAAAACTGAGGACAACCCAAAGAAAAGGGTTGGCCATCAACCTTTTTATGATAGAAGAGTGATATAGGCTTGTCACCCTCTTTGCCATAACATGGTGTTACAAAAATCAATATGGTTCAATAATGTGGATGCTCTCTTTAATTATATATACCTAAGCCTGAGAACTTATTACTATGTTAAGTGTTATGGCATTAACAATGAAGACAAAAAATTATTTCAAAACTGGAAAGACAGTTTTGACTCAAATTTATAACCTATCCTCATAGTGATATTATCTTTATGGATATTATCTTTGTGGGTGGTATTACAATTTTGAAATTTTAACTGTATTATCAAACTTTAAAATATTTTATAGTGCTGTTTGATGACTAGTTGGATTTGAGCCAACTGAATTAAAATTCTAGGGGAGAACTTTATTGCAAATAATTATCTTACCAGCCTGCTGTGAGTCAGAGAGAAGCATTGATATGTGTAATGACCAAAAACTCCTTCTCCTTCCACATGTCCTGAGACATTCTCTCTTGAGAATCCTAATACTGTAACATTTTGAGCTTGAACAGAAGAAAGACAGGTTCTGGAAATAGGTGCAGGTTACCCAAAGGCCATTCTCAGAAATCTTTCTTATTTCCTCTTGGCTTGAAATATATAAAATTTATTTTGCTCTGGTTTAATGCTTATGTTGCTTATGGAGATAAAACACCAGTTGTGAGGAGATGGAGTAAACCCAGATGTATCCTGTTGAAAGACTAACTTGATTACAAATCACATCAGTGCTGATCAACATGAATGCATCAGGAAAGGAATATTTTAAAGGCAATTTTAAGACAATCAGCATTTCTGAATAGCCAATATTGCGTAGCTCTCTAATGAAAATTCTATTCTTTCTAGCCAAAAGAGAACGACATTCAAAATCTTTCTTTCCATTGAAAATGCAAACTGCAAAATGACATGATTCACTCGGTTCCCACAAGTCTCTATTTATCCCAGAGAGAAATCTCTTCAAGCCAACTAATAAAAAGTAGTTTGTTGAACTCTTGTCTTGTAAAGTTCAGGTATGGGTATCAAGATACAACCTCATCCATAAAAGAGAATATATATAGCTCAGGGTTGAAATGTCGAGTCCTTGGTGCTCTCTGAACTTGGTTGTTTGCTTCAAGATGTTTCATTACCCAAATCGGTAACATCATCAGTATATCATCTAGTACCTGATGATGTTACCTAGTCAGATAATGAAACAACTTCAAGTAAACTACCAAGCTCAAAGAGCACCAAGTACTCCTCACCCTCATTTGCTTGATATATATTCTCTCTAAGGAAACAACCACTAATATTTAAAACCTATGCTACCCATATTGTTTTAAGTAAGAAAGTTCAGGGAAGCAATTATAGATTTCTTTGGATTCATTTCCCTTTCCAGGTTAGATAAATCTGCTGCTGGATAAACCACGGAGGTCATTGTCCCTGACATGAAAAGGAGGCAAGGTTGGATGAGTACAGGCAAATTTTGAATAGCATATTTTGTTGTTAGTTGCGAAGTCGTGTCCGATTCATCGCGACCCCATGGACGTTCCTCCAGGCCTTCCTGTCCTCTACTATCTTCTGAAGTCCATTTAAGCATATTTAAGCATATTTATATTTATATTTATATATTTATATTTATTTAAGCATATTTAAGCATATTTAGCCATCTACTTTTGTCTGATTACATGACAAACAAATTGTGGATGTGCAAGTGCTAGATGCCTGTGATCTGTTAATTTGGCTGTTTCTGAACATAGATCCGAAGTTATTCTTTAAAAAAAACACTAAAGCCATGTTCAAATATGGATTGACATGTCTCAGGTATGGAGGAAAGCAAAGAAATACTGGGGTAAGATTCATATTTTAAAACAGAAGATTCTTAAAGTAAATATAAAAATTAAACCAGAGAATTTTCTTTTAGGCTTAATAGATAAAAAAAACTTAGCAAAAATATATGAAACCTTGTTATTATATATGTTGACAGCAGCAAGAATGCTTTTTGCATAAAAATGGAAATATACTTTAATTCCCACAATGGATGAAAGGTTGGAAAAATTGATGGAACTAGCAATGGTGACTAAATTAATTGTTCTAATCAAAGTATACATCCAACTTAGTTTCTACTTGGAAACCACTTCTGGATTTTGTACTTGAGATAGAAAAAAAATGAAACCTGAAAATGCTGATTAAATAAATTTGTTGTTATTGAAATAGCTAGTACATGTTATGTAAAAATAAAAAGTTGAGGCTGTAATATTATTACTTTATTCTACTGCAATAAAAAGAGCTGTAAGCCAATGCTTTTCTTTCTTTTTTTCCTTTCAACCTATACTTCTTTCTTTCTTTCCCTTTTCATTTCCCCACTATTTTCATTTTCATTTATGTTTCATATTTTGATAAGCTTAATAAAAAAGGTATGAAAGATAACTTGTAGTGCAGCAGAAAAGAGCGATGAATAACAGAGTTTTACTTTTGATTAGTTATATAAGGAAATAACAGTTCTGGCACCAAATCCAATGTTGTCTGGGAGCCAGCAGCAACCAAAATCAGCAGAATGGGGTAAGGAAAATTGTGGCTCATTGAAGTATTAAAAGCAGTAAAAAGTATAGTCCCACATGCTGGTAGAAGCAGCAGAAACCTTGAAATTCACCCAGTAACAATAGAAACAGCAATGCAGAATTGGCAAAACCAATCTCTCTTTTTTCAAATAATTTCAATAGTCCTAAACCAGGCAACTTGGAAAGCATATATTTCAAGTATTTCCTATAGCCAAAACCAAAATGGCCAAGGAAGGTGACTGGAATCAGCCTAAGGTAGCCATTTGAAGCTGAGCAGATTCACTCCTAACAATATCAGCAATCACTATGTCTGAACTAGCTAGAGAGAATGTTAAAGTGCTTCAGCTGTGTAATAATAATAATAATAATAATAATAATAATAATAATAATAATAATAATAATAATAACAACAACAACAACAACAACAACAACAACAGAGTTTGAAGTGACCTTGGACGCCTTCTAGTCCAACCCCGTGCTCAATCAGGAGATCCTATATCATTTCAGACAAAGTTTCTTCTTAAAATTCTCCCATGATGGGGCACCCACAATTTCTGAAGGCAAGGCATTCCACTGGTTAATTGTTCTCAACGTTAGGAAATTTCTTCTTAGTTCGAGTTTGCCTTTCTCCTTGATTAGTTTCCATCCATTGTTTCTTCTTTTGCTTTCTGGCACTTTGGAAAATGTATTGACCCCCTCATCTTTGTGGTAGCCCCTCAAATATTGGAACATTGCTATGTCTCCTCTAGTTCTTCTTTTCACTAGACTAGACATACCCAATTCCTGAAACTGTTCTTCATACATTTTAGCCTCCAGTCCCCTAATTATCCTTGTTGCTCTTTTCTACACTCTTTCTCATCATTTTATACTGTGGTGACAAAACTGGATGTAATATTCCAAGTGTGGTCTTACTAAGGCTTTGTAAAGTGGTACTAATGCTTCACATGATCTTGATTCTACCCCTCTGTTAATGAAACCTAGGACATCATTGGCTTTCTCGGTGACTGTGGCATATTGCTGGTCATATTTCAATGGTTGTCCACTATAGCTCCTAGATCCCTTTCACAGTTACTGGTATTGAGTCAAGTTTCACCTAGTCTGTACCTGTACAATTGTTTTTCTTGTCTAAGTGTAAAATCTTACTTCTATCTACATTGAATTTCATTTTGTTAGATAGGGCCCAATTTTCAAGTTTGTCGAAATCCATCTGGATCTTGAGCCTATCTTCTGGGGTATTGGCTATTCCTGTCAGCTTAATGTCATCTACAAATTTGATGAGTTCTCCTCCCTATTGCCTCATCTAAATCATTTATGAAGATATTGAAGAGCACTGAGCCTAAAACAGAACCTTGGGGTACCTCAATGCTTACTTCCCTCTATGTGAATGTAGTTCTATTAATGACTATATACTGAGTATACATTGTCAGCCAGTTACAAATCCATCTATTTTGCTGATCCACTAATTTAATTACTTTGTCAAAGAATGAAATAAGATTTGTTTAGCATGATATGATTATAACATTGTTTGTTTCTAGGTGTTCACATATTTGTTGCTTGATTATCTTTTCCAAGATCTTCCCGAGTATTGATGTCAGGCTGATTGGTCTGTAGTTTTTTGAAGATGGGAACCACATCACCACTTTTCCAGTCCTCAGATAGTTTCCCAGTACTCCAAGAACTTTGAAAGATATGGGTCAATAGTTCAGAGATCTATTGCCAACTCTATCAGAACTCTTGGATGTAATCCATCAGACCCCCATGATTTGAATTCATCTAAAGGTGACAGGTGTTCTCTTACCTTATTTTTGCTTATTTTAATTTGCATTCATAGCCTGTCTTTTGCTGTTCTGTTTTTCGTAAATCAGGTTGTATTATCTTTTTGTGTGAAGACAGATGCAAAGAATAAATTAAGCTTCTTGGATGAGAAGCAAAACGTCTTCAAAGAAAAACAAAAAAGTCCAGTTGCCTCATGAAAAAACACCTTTGGGATTAAGCAGTTCTGTTTTCTCTCTACTGCTCATTACTTCCTTGCCATCATCTCCCATTAATGACTTGAGATTGTGAGGGCCTAGGTGGGGAACAACAGGGTTCTGCTGAATCCTGGCAAGATTGAATGGTTTTAGGTGTATGGAGCATCAAGACTTGGGACTTTAACAACTATAGTTCAGAATGGGGTTACACTACTCCAGACAGGCCTGGTCTGCAACTTGAAGATTCTCCTGGACTCATGACTCCTGCTTGAAGAGCAGATGACAGTTGTAGCTAGGAGACTTTTGCACAAATTCATGTTCTGTGCCATGGCAGCCTTTCCTGGATCAGGAGTCTCTGCACTCAGTCACTGAAGCCCAGGTCATCTCACATTTGGACTACTGCAATACATTCTACATGTGACTTCCCTTGAAGAGAATTTGGAAGCCAAAACTGGTACAGGGTGCAGCAGCATGGGAGGTTCTTGGGACCCCTAGAGCAGGGGTGTCAAACTCAATTTCATTGAGGGCCGCATCAGCATTGCGGTTGCCCTCGGGGGGCCGGGTGAGTGCGGCCTACTGGGTGGGTGTGAGTGGAGTGGGTGTGGCCTACTGGGTAGACGTGGCCAGCTCTACATCATTTGCATCAAGGGTGCCTGTGGGGGCTTGGGCAGGAGTGGGACAGATCTGAGGGTCTCTGGCAGAAAGGGATGGGACCAGGGCAGAGCCCATCAAGCCGGATATGTGAAGTAGGCGAGGCCCATTTGCTGGCCACTTCCAGGCGATGGTGCATTTCTTCATTCCTCATAAAGGGTGACACCTCCCCAGCATGCACCCAGGGGGTGGGGCCGACACAGCAGGGGCTGGTTCCTCGCCGTTTCCAGACGGCCTTGTGGAGCTAAGACTGAATGCATTTCAGCATAGATGGCCACCACAAAATTGTACATTGGCTCCTGGCCAGCCTGGGCCAGGGCCATGGCAGCGGGGGCCGTTCCCTCACTGTTTCCAGGATGGCTTTGCGGGCCGCATCCGGCCCCCGGGCCTTGTGTTTGACATGTCTGCCCTAAAGTGTCCCATGTTACATCACTACACCATGAGCTGCACTGCCTGCCAGTTTACTTCTGGGTGAAATTCAAGGTATTGTTTGTTTCCTTTAAAACCCTGAATGGCATGGGTCCAGGTTACTTGAGGAACCATCACCCATGCCAGAGAGGGGGCATGCTGCGGGTTCCATCAGTAAAAGAATTTTGGACAATGGGGTTCAGGAAAAGAGGCTTCTCTGCTATGGCTCCTGACCTTTGAGACATTTAATATCTTAAGATGAGATCTTCACCCATCCTTCTAACATTCCATAAGGGCCTGAAGACCTGGTTCTGACAGCTGGCTTGGGCTCCCAACAGGGGAGCATCACACTGGAGGTGGATGATGAATTAATAGCAAATCCCACCTCACCTATGCCCATGCATCCTGCTCCCTCTCTCCCTCCCCATCCTTTAACTTTAACTTTACTTTGGATAATAGTAGTATTTTTATTGCTTTTAGAAATATTTATCTTTTAGGTTTTTATTTCTTTTAATATTTTGAGCCACCCAGAGTTGCTTCTAAATGAGAAGGATGGCAAACAAATTCAATAAATAAATAAAATAAGTGTGGTAGAGTGCTATTTCTTCTTCTTCTTCTTCTTCTTCTTCTTCTTCTTCTTCTTCTTCTTCTTCTTCTTCTTCTTCTTCTTCTTCTTCTTCTTCTTCTTCTTCTTCTTCTTCTTCTTCTTCTTCTTCTTCTTCTTCTTCTTCTTCTTCTTCTTCTTCTTCTTCTTCTTCTTCTTCTTCCTGTGATGAAAAATAATAAATTACGTATTTTATTGTTATATGGTGACCCAACTTCTAAAAGAAAACAACAATGCTAAATGTGCTCTATTACAAGTGAATAAGTGAAACTGTTGTCACTTACATTTGTTGGCTTAAACTGCATTGCAATACCCTGGCAAAAGGAAGAATTAGCCTTTGTATTTCCATCAGCATTGGCTGAAGGTTTATAACTTCTTGATTGCTCTTGACAATGAAATAAAATATAATCAGCAGAAACCATCTCAGTGGTGGTGTTTTTCATAGCTAACAAATTCCTGCCACCATTCCAATAAGTTTTTTAATTAACACACTTTATTGAGGTCACCAAAAACATCTGACACTTTTGCTCTTCAGTGACACAGGACTCTCATTTCAAATCTTTCATTGGCCTTGTGATCCCTGGTTAGTGAATTCTCGTTCTACTTCTGTCCTTTCCTGATTCTGATGCCTATCTGAACTTTCTCATTTAGCAGGGTAGCAGATATCCTCGCTAAACTTTTTTTTACTCTTTTGAAAGGGTGAAAAGAACAAACAGTTCTTAAATAGGATGGAGATGGATTCTTTGCTGTTTCATTTCTGATTTGTTCAAAATTGCTTGAGTTATATAGATCTTGACTTTCAGATATACATTCTCAGTGGTCTCCATAAAGCAGTTGAACTTGGTAGAACTTATTGACTATAAGTTTTTGCTACTTGCATTAAACGTCAAGTCCTTTTCAGGAGGCATAGGAGATGAAGAGCACAGTAAACTTCTTTTGGCTATACTATCTCTCAGTTTTCAAAGATTAGGTAATACGTATTGCTCACATCACACATCTGACCCAAATTACTTAATTCTAGTGCTTCCCAACAGAATTCACTTCTAAAACCTAGTGCTTCCCAACAGAATTCACTTCTAAAACCTAAAACAAGACAGAGCAAAAAGCTACCGCCTAATATCCCTTTGGCGTTCCTGCTACAAACTCCTGGAGATAATAGATCCCATAATAGAGGAGCATTTGCTTGTGGAACAGGCCAGCTTCCAACATAATTGGACCTGTGTAGATCAGGTATTAAGCCTAATAGTCCATATTGATGCTGGATTCTAATGAGACCTAAAAAAAACATGGCAGTATTGTAGGCCTAACTGCAGCATATGACAAAGTCTGGAAAGATGGATTATTATATAAACTGTGCTATATTATCCCCTGTACAAATTTTAATAACATACTGAGTGATAGATCTTTTCAGATAATAATGGGGGATAATTAAAGTAGAAAGGTTAAACAATGGCCTCCCACAAGGCTTTGTAATGGCACCCACATTATTCAACTTACATATATCAGATATGCCAGTGAGAAGGGGACAGTAGTGCAAGAAAAACACATGGAGGGGGCAGACAACCTCCTCTCCAAAAGTCTTATGATCTTGGGAAAATTCTTCCCTGACTGAAGACTTACTCCTAAAGTCAGCAAAATGGTAGATATGAGCTCCCATTTTGATAACAAACTAGCAAATGAAGCCCCAAAGATTTACTTAAACAACAACTTACACCCCTACAGCTCTCATCCCAAGGACCTTTGAGGAACTTTAGACTAGACTCTCTCCTATTAGACACATCTAGAGAACACAGTAGTAAAATGAATACTAGGACAATATACTCCAGAAATTTTGCAGAACTAAATGGGGAGCTATTCTGCCACCTTCAGGATATCAGCACTAGGGCTGGTCCACTCCACAGCAGAATACTGTGCCCCTGAATGGCTTAACAGTTGCCATACTAGACGCCAGACTCAATGACACCATGGAGATTATAAGTGAATATATTAAAACTATTCCCCTTTACTGGCTTTTTGTTCTGAGTCACATAGAACCATCAGCTCTACAAAGGCAAGTGAAAGAATATTTAAAAATTCAACAACTCTCTCCTACTGGTGCACTCTGACTTTCCCTGTTTATCAATTGGAAGGCTCAAATTTAGGAAGCCCCCACTTGCACTTGTATAACATCTGCTTAACAACTTTAATTTCAATTCCCAATGGAAAGCCAAATGGGTTGCTGAACACCCAGACACAGGAAGACATACAGATGATCCTATGCAAAAGGTGTCAAGCTTTGAACTATCTCACCAGCAACAGACAATCATGAGTAGGATTCATATCTCATACAACATCTGTTGGGATTCACTGAACAAATGGGGACTAGCATCTTCCCCTCAGTGTGACTGAGGGGTCCTATGTCAAACTATAGATCACATTGTGACTGGCTGTAAGTCGAAGGAATATACTGGCCTAGTATCTGATTTTTTTTCCCATATAAAGGATGCTGTGCTTCAATGGTTAGATGGCCTAGACATTGGTGTCTGAATATAGATCTTTTTAATAATCATATTTTACTTCATTTTTAATTTAGATGAAATGTTAATATACATCATAAGTCCATGTATGTTATACTATATACTAAATAAATAGATATTAATGCGTTTCACATGATATCATGATGTACATGTCACTTATCGCCATGCCTATACATGATATCATGATGTACATGTCACTTATCGCCATGCCTATACATGATATCATGATGTACATGTCACTTATCGCCATGCCTATGGGAGAGTTCACCCTTATCCACGTTTTATTTTTTTAATATTATTTCTTATTTTATCATCAAAAACAAAATACAAAACAGTAAAACAAACAAAATGAAATAAAACAAAAGCTTACATTCAAACCTTACAACAAAAGAGAGAAAAAAAGTGTGCAAAAAAGAGGAAAAAGTGATCAATTAAATTTAACATTTAACATGTAGGATCCATCCTGGATGGGTGCTGAAAAAAAAGCAGTAAATTCTCCTCTCCTAAAAGTCTAGTTTCCAGTCTCTTATAAAGCTGCCTAGTCCATTATCTCTAATCAAAGCAGTTAGTTTTGCCATCTCTGCTAATTCAGTCAATTTTAAAATCCATTCTTCAACAGTTGGCATCCCTTTTTCTTTTCAGTGTTTGGCAAGTATGATATTCACAGCCATCACCATGTGAAGGAATAGCACCCTAAATTATTTTTCAATTGGCTTGTCCATCATACCCTAAAAGAAAAGCTTCAGGTTTCATTAATATTTGTATCTTAAATATTTTTGCATTGGAATTGTTATGTTTATTCAGTATGTTTTCACATATTTGCAAGATCACCATATATGATAAAATGAACCTGGATTTTGACTACATTTCCAATACTGATTAGAAATCCCTTTACACATTTTTGCTAGTCTATCTAGGATCAAGTACCAATGATACATAATTTAATAAAAATTTTCTTGCAAACTATAATTTAATACAAATTTTAGTCCATTCATCCATACATTCTCCTGTTTATCTAGTGTTATATTATACCCACATTTTTTGCCCATTTTACCATACACTCTTTAACGTATTCATCTTCTAGGTTCATCTTATATTTTATCTTCTTATATTTTCATTTTATATACTTTAGAAATCAAGTGGTCATCTCCAGAACATAAATTAATGTAAAGTTCAGATTTAGTCCCTGTGAAAACAAAACTTTTTTATTAAAATTAAATTATTATTATTATTATTATTATTTATTATTTATTATTTTATTATTTATTTGATTTGTATCCCGCCCTTCTCCTTATCGGACTCAGGGCGGCTGACAGCCTTATAAAACCAATATTACAATAAATATCAATTTAAAACCAAATTAAAAGGAAATATTTGTAATGGCCTAATAATTAAAATTTCCCTTAAAAACCCCACTAAAATTCCCTAGGCCAATCCCGCTTGTTGGAAAAGCCATGTCTTTAGGGTGCGGCGGAAGGAGGGAAGATCCGGGATCACCCGGATCTCTGGGGGTAGTTCGTTCCAGAGGGTGGGGGCTCCCACCGAGAAGGCCCTCCCCCTGGGAGTCGCCAGCCGGCACTGTCTGGCTGACGGCACCCTGAGGAGACCCACTCTGTGGGAGCGTACCGGCCGATGGGAGGTAATCTGCGGCAGAAGGCGGTCTCGGAGATATCCAGGTCCGATGCCATGGAGTGCTTTGAAGATGATGACCAACACCTTGAAGCGCACCCGGAAGGCCACCGGCAACCAGTGCAGCTCGCGCA
>NW_015386816.1:351616-379576 GCF_001527695.2 Protobothrops mucrosquamatus
CAGCATTAGGCTCTTCTCCAGTGAGTCCTTCCTTCTCATTAGGTGGCCAAAGTACTTGAGTTTCAACTTCAGGATCTGGCCTTCTAAAGAGCAGTCAGGGTTGATCTCCTCTAGGACTGACCGGTTTGATCGCCTTGCAGTCCAGGGGACTCGCAGGAGTCTTCTCCAGCACCATAGTTCAAAGGCCTCAATTCTTTTGTGCTCAGCCTTTCTTATAGTCCAACTTTCACATCCATACATTGCAACTGGGAAAGCCATGGTCTTGACTATATGTACTTTTGTTGCCAGGGTGATGTCTCTGCTTTTAAGTATGCTGTCTAGATTTGCCATAGCTTTCCTCCCCAGGAGCAAGCATCTTTTAACTTCTTGGCTGCAGTCCCCATCTGTGGTGATCTTGGAGCCCAGGAAGATAAAATCAGTCATTATCTCTATTTCTTCTCCATCTATTTGCCAGGAATTGAGAGGGCTGGATGCCATGATCTTGGTTTTCTTAATGTTGAGTTTCAAGCCAACTTTTGCACTCTCCTTCTTCACCCGCATCAATAATAATAATAATAATAATAATAATAATAATAATAATAACAACAACAACAACAATAAAGTTGGAAGGGACCTTGGAGGTCATCAAGTCCAACCCCCTGCTCAGGCAGGTAACCCTATACCATTTTGGACAAATGGCTGTCCAGTCTCTTCTTAAAAACTTCCAGTGTTGGAGCATTCACCGCTTCTGGAGGTAGGTTGTTCCACTGGTTAATTGTTCTAACTATCAGGAAGTTTCTCCTTAGTTCTAGGTTGCTTCTCTCCTTGCTTAGTTTCCACCCGTTGCTTCTTGTCCTGCCTTCAGGCGCTTTGGAAAATAGCTTGACTCCCTCTTCTTTGTGGCAGCCCCTGAGATATTGGAACACTGCTATCATGTCCCCCCTCGTCCTTCTCCTTGTTAAACTAGACATACCCAATTCCAGAAACTGTTCCTTATATGTTTTAGCCTCTAGTCCCCTAATCATCTTTGTTGCCCTTCTCTGTACTCTTTCTAGAGTCTCAACATCTTTTTTACATCGTGGTGACCAAAACTGGATGCAGTATTCCAAGTGTGGCCTTACCAAGGCATTGTAAAGTGGTATTAATACTTCANGTGATCTTGATTCTATCCCTCTGTTAATGCAGCCCAGCACTGTGTTGGCTTTTTTGGCAGCTGCAGCACACTGCTGGCTCATATTTAAATGATTGTCCATTAGGACTCCAAGGTCCCTCTCACAGTTACTACTATTGAGCAAGGTACCCCCTATACTGTATCTGTACATTTGGGTTTTCTTGCCTAAATGTAGAACCTTACTTTTTTCACCATTGAATTTCATTTTGTTAGATAGCACCCAGTGTTCAAGTCTGTCCAGATCCTCCTGTCTTCTGGAGTGTTGGCTATTCCTGTCAGCTTGGTGTCGTCTGCAAATTTGATGAGTTTCCCATATATCCCATCGTCCAAATCATTGATGAAGATGTTGAAGAGCACTGAGCCCAGAACAGAGCCCTGGGGCACCCCACTACACACTTTCCTCCATGTAAATGCGGTTCCATTGAGGACCACACACTGAGTACGGCCGGTCAGCCAGCTATGAATCCATCTGGTTGTGATACTGTCTAACCCACATTTTTCTATCTTATCAAGTAGTAGGTTGTGATCTACTTTATCAAATGCCTTACTGAAGTCCAAGTAAATTATATTCACAGCATTCCTCTGGTCCACTAATTTTGTCACTTGGTCAAAGAATGCAATAAGATTTGTCTGGCATGATCTGTTTTTGACAAACCCATGTTGGCTTTTAGTAATGACTTTGTTTGCCTCTAGGTGTTCACTGATTTGTTGTTTGATTATCTTTTCCAGAATCTTCCCAGGTATTGAGGTCAGGCTGATAAGTCTGTAATTTCTTGGCTCCATTTTTTTTCCTTTTTTGAAGATGGGAACTACATCAGCTCTTTTCCAATCTTCTGGTAGTTCCCCGGTGCTCCAGGATCTTTGAAAAATATAGTTCCGTGGTTCTGAGATCACATCTGCCAGTTCCTTGAGAACCTTGGGGTATAATCCATCTGGTCCTGGTGATTTGAACTCATCTAGGCTGGACAGGTGCTCACTTACCATTTTCTTGCCTATATTAACTTGTGTTTCTATTCTGTTTTTTATGGCACTATTTTTGGTAGGTTGGTCTGTTTTTTTCCTTTTGTATAAAGACAGATGCAAAAAGAGGCTCTTTAGTTCCTCTTCACTTTCTGCCATTAGAGTGGTATCATCTGCATATCTTAGGTTAACATTCTAGGTAGTACATTCATTTTAATTACTGAAATTCTTCCCATTAATAACAAATCTAATTTTTGCCATCTATTTAAATCCAATTTTATCTCTTATCCATGTTTTACATTCAGTACATGACACTGGAAAAACAGGGTTCTGTCTTTGAAAACTGCATGTCAGAACAACTCTTGGCAGGTAACTGAAGAAAATTTTCTCACTGAATATTAATCATTGTTCCAATGTCAACAAATAACCAGTTGTGAGGGGGTTGCTCAGCTTACCACTGCTGAAAGTGTGGTGCTGCTGGAGGAACCCAGGTGTCCAATTACTGCCTGGCTACATAGGCAGATAAAAGCAAGAAGCATGATGCAAACTTATGTGCCAGGCTTAAGTAGAAACAAAGAAATCAGAAGTCTCTTCCTCTCCAAAAGGTAAAGGGACATCTCTCTGTTGTTTACAAGCTTCAGACTCTAAAGAAAAGGAAAGGAAAAGAACAAAGAAAAGTGGATTTATCCCTGAGACTTTCACTTATCTAACTGAAGTGTCTTTCATTTATTGAAGTCACTGAATGCCAAAATGATACTCAAGAGGCAGCTAAGAAAAAGAATCTAAAGATAATAAGCAATAATAATAAAAACAGACCATTAAAATTGCCCTCCCAAATTTTCCCAACAGGCAAACCGGATTAAATGCTAAAGGCAGCTTTAACATATATTTAAACTTGGCCACCTTCTTAGCATTCTCCCACAAGAAGATCTGATATTTTCAGAGTTTTGAAACTAGATGCAATGCTAATATTTTTCAGAAAATGATAGATTTTCATGACAGAGAAGGCTGCATCCTCTTTGGTTATCAGGAAAAAACTCTACCTGTGACTTGAGTCTTGTCTATGTTCCAAATGCAAACTTCATGATTTCTTAGACTTGAGTCTACATCAGGACTAAATCTATCTAAATTGCTTTTCCACCTTATTTTTCTCTGGTTATTTGCCACCTAAGACAAGAGAAAGAGGGGATGGGGGGAGGGAGGGAGAGAAAGATGGTTTTCCCCTTCCCACACAGGAAGGAAGGAAAATTAGTGGGATATGCATCTTCTGCTACCAGTAACATCCATCAAGGGGAATCCAACTCTATCCTCTCCCATCCATGCATGGTGGTCAAAATCTTTACTGTTTCACTCCCAAGTCAGAAGACAAGGCCAAAGTGTGATTTTCTCTCTTTTGAATTGGAACATTTCTGTGCTGGCCCACATAGTGAAGAGAAGCATTTTAATATGCTGTTGTTACACCAGTCATTTGGAATGAATATCTCATGATCAGTCTACATCCTTTCAAATACAAAGGTATACAGCATCTTAACTGTGATTTTCTTTGTATGAGCTCTGAATCAGGATTATAGTACACAAACAAAACAGCACTCTTTGTTGGGGAGAGAAGAGCCCTTCCCTTTGTAATGCTGGAGAGAGAGAGAGAGAGAGAGAGAGAGAGAGAGAGAGAGAGAGAGAGAGAGAGAGAGAGAGAGAGAGAGAGAGAGAGAGAGAGAGAGAGGACAAATCACAACAAGCATTTATTACCTCTTCTTCTGGTTTTTTTACCATTAACTCTGCATACTTTCAAGGATTGTAATTGCAAAATGAATTTTGTAATGAATTTTGCAAATGATTTTTTCCAACCATACAATACTGTATATGCTGCATATTATAAAGATTATAATCTCTGAACTGTGTTTATATTAACTCAATGATCCTGAGTGAACTGAATATGACTATTTATGTATTGAATGATCCTGAGAAAACTGAATGATCATTTATTCAAGCCTTTGTTTACACTACAAGGCTCTACTTACACTATAGTTCCTCTAGCTATTACAAAGCAAGGCTTGTTTACACTAACCACAAGGCAAGAAGGTAAATTTATGAGGATTGTAAACTGATTTACGAGGATTATAAAACTGTGCTGTAAAATGCAATAAAACACTGCAGATGCTATTTATCTGCAATTATCACTCTACCTTCTTATGTGAATTACAAACTATAAAGGCTAGATTTTTAAAAGAAAGAGCATCTTCAGTATTAATACAAACAACTATTTTTCTATAGTCTTTTACAGTAATTACAAGCTAGTATTTCATTTTTTACTCTCAGCTAAGATACTTGTTTTCTTTTCAGCTGACATTTTATTTTTTCCCCCCATCTTTTTATTCATCTGTCATTTTTTATATACATCACTGGAGGTTTTTAAGAGGAGATTAGACAGCACTTTGTCTGAAATGGTATAGGGTCTCTTGCTTGGGTGGGATGACTTCCAGGATCCATTCTAACTCTATTATTCTGTTCTGTCATTCTGTTATTCTTTCTCTGATTGCATGTATCTATCCCATCAAGCCCAGAGAAAGTCTGGAATGGTATAGGAACTCCTGCCATGGGAATGGGGTTGGACTAGAAGACCTCCAAGATCTCTTCCAACCCTATTATTCTATATTTTGTGTTTTAAATGGGAAGAATTTAGTCTTTTCCTCTCCAAGTTGCACCAAATGCAGCAATTAAATATATTTGTAGTTTCTGATTCTGATCCAAAGTATTCTTTATCTTTTTTTAAATTGTCACTGAGGGAGTGTGATTGTTTTTCCATGCACCTCAACTCTGATATGTAACATATTTGCATTTTGAATTTTAAAAAGACATAAAGAGTTGCATGCCATGATACGTATTTCATAAAACATCTCCATGTTCAACTGATATATCCTACCAAGATATGAATAATTGTTGGATGAGGTGGGAGGATTAGCTGCAGTGGCTAGAAGAATCATTTCTCATATTGACTCTGCTGCTTAAATAGATAAGAGACTGTAGCTGTTCAGACTTTTAAAAAAATATTTTTTTTCTTCAAAACACAAAGAAGCACAGTCTAAGAAACACCAGACCATTTAAGAAAGCAGCAGACTGCTCATATATCAGGAGAGCAATAGAGATGTGATCAGAGACTTTACAAGTACGGGGTTTGATTGAGAAAGTATAAGAATCTCAATATTTATTTACAGAAAGCAGTCCTACAAATAGAAATGAGAAAAGAATGTTAAGATTGCTGCCAGCCCAATAAATGAAGGGATATTTGACTTTTGAAAAAGTAAAAGAGTGAATTATATTTGAAAAATAGCGGCGGGGGGAAGGAAGCACACGGGAATCGGTAACATCAGATCAAAAAGCAGTACAAGGAAAAGACGTTTCTTGGTCATGGCACAGTAAAGTCAGTAGAAATTTTTGTTTAAAAAAGGAGCATTCAAAGCTACCTTTGTCACTGCAAAATCATTTTCTGGAATCCTTTGAAATATGAGATTCTGTGCAGCAACAGGCAACCCAGCTAAAAGCTCCCCCCAAAAAAACTTCCTCAGCAAATTGACTGTCAGTAACTCTATAAAAGACACAGTTGAAACACTCTGGGGAGACTTCTTGAGTTCAGAGGCAGTGGGTGTGAAAAAGAGCAATTTCATTAACACAAGACAGAGTTGTGCCTGCTTAACAAAGGAGAAATAGTCCAAGCAAGAGCCTCAGATCAAGGTGGAACTTTGCTGTGGTTCAGTGCAAAGTCCAAACCCAGCATGGGATCGGGAATATGTTTTGAGATGATTTCTAACTCAATGTCTAACTTGAGGGACAGAGGCATCTAACAAACATTCCCTGTCCTTGATTTAAAATCCTCTGTGGAGCTTCACCTCCAATAGAGTCTTGATGAGTCAATGAATTATTGCCTTTTTCAATGCCATGGATCTAATTTAAAAGGCTTTTGGTGCTTGCTCAAGAAAAATGACATGGGGGAGGGAAAGGAGCAAGTTTCTGCACATTAGAGAGAAAAGACGTATATATTTGGTATTACTGCAACCACACTTCATTGTCATCCAATGTTTGATAACACAGTTGCAAACAATTATTGATTTATTTCTTTCAGTTCTTTTCTAATTCCTATTTTTGCTTGGCTCAGTACTACTGTGTTTCCCCAAAAATAAGACCAGGTCTTATATTAATTTTTGCTCCAAAAGATGCATAAGGCTTATTTTCCAGTTAGGTTTTATTCTCAGGGAAATATGGTACTAAATGCATCTGTCTGGCTGACAATCTTAATTGGGGCTTATTTTGGGGGTGGAGCTTACATTACGAGTGTCCTGAAAAATCATGCTAGGGCTTATTTTCTGGGAAACACAATAAGTCTTCCTCCAGCTTGAATTTATCCCATTTTCTGTTTTCTAATTTATCCTCTTTTTTCCTTCCATCTATTTCTTGCCAACACAGACTCACCCACACCAATTTTTACTTTGCCTTCTTTCCTCCTTCATTTATCGTTTTTACTGAATAAAACTGTAAATTTGATGGGTTTACATGTTGTCTTCTTGCTCTTCTTTGGCCTCTACTGGCAAGTGTAGCGGGAATAGTCTATTAGGCAGAATCACAGCAGTGATTGCTAAGGAAAGGTAGAGATAGGGTCTAGGATCGATCCTGTCACAGGTTTGCAGTAAACTTTAAAGTAATCTCAATTAGCAATTGCTACAGCCAAAGATTAGGTATGCTGAAAACTCTTGCACTGATTTCTACTGAATTTGGCTGTTTCATCATCTCACTATTTTCTAATCTTTAAAAAATCATCATGGTGTGAGAGATATAGGCATTTCCTCAATGATAGATCATAAGATATAATGGATAATCAGGGTTTCATGTGTCCTGATTCACATTCCAGTTGGAATAGATGGGATAGATTCATGGCTTAGATTATTTCCAAAGCTATCCATGAGGCTGCAAATGGGTTTAGTTTCTTCTCTTTCCCTAATTCAATATACTTCTTGTAAAAGAAAATCTAAAATCGCAGGTTTCCTTCTTGCCACTCAGTATGCAATTAAGGATTGAATTTAGACAGAAACCCCCTTGCCTAGTGGCACAATAGTTAGAATGCAGCATTGCAGGCTAACTCTGCCCACAGTCTGAAGTTCAATCCTGATGGGCTCATGGTTGGCTCAGCCTTTCATCCTTCTGAGATCAGTAAAATGAGGATCCAGATTGTTGGGGGGGCAATATGCTGACATTGTAAACTGCCCAGAGAGTGCTGTAAAGCACTGTGGGTGGGTATATATGTCTAATACTTTACCTTTACCCTAATGTGGTAAACCTCTTTCAAGCCTACCTTTCAAGCAAGCTTTATTTTGAGCAAAGATAATAGTAAAAGACCAGCTAAAGTGGAGGTAAAATAGTGTTTTCCAAATCAGACTGACTGATCTTTTATGGAAGAAGAAACATAAAGACAGCTGGCTCTCAAGGATGTGAAACAAGATATCTGCTCAGTTTCCTGTTCTTCCAAATATTAAGGATGTCAGGACACCTTGTCTTCTTTTTTGTGCCATCTGGTCACCCAGCAAGGATGTTGGACTAGACATGACTGTTGTCAGCTTGAAGCCCAGAAAAAGAATAAAGCCACCATGTTGCATTATGTCCTAAACCTTTTTATATCCTAGGTGGATTTCATTAACAAAATAGGAAGAAGTGTCATAGTTAATGTAATTACTATCAATTAGACTTTTTATAATTAAATTACAGGGTTATTTATAATTCTGCAACTTATTATTCCACCATACACTTCCCGAAAGTATATGATGTAATACCAGAGAGGAGATTGAAAGAAGCTTTTTTTTAATTTTAAAAAGAGAGAGATCGTTAATGGAAGCTTTACCTTATTCAGAAAACATACCCATCCACTAGAACTGATATGGCTCATTTTTAGTACAAAAGTCTATTTCCGTTCATATTCAGATATACTGCTCTTCCCATATCTCATAAAACTTCATTTCCTAACTCAGCCAGCAGTACAAATGAGAAGGTTTTTTATTCAATGTTCTCCAGCCTGTCTCCCCCCTAATGGGCTGGAATTGAACTATCAAAATTATCAAATTCATACTCTGCTTTCCTTTCAGACGTTCAATGTGACATGTACAGCATCTCTCCTGTTAAATACATGGATATAAATCATACTAATGGTATTTTATACATTTACATTAAATCAGATTAAATTTAGTTTTCATTAGACGTCCTAGTTCTACTGATTTATTGGAATGTAGCTTCTACCCCAAGCATAAAAGATAAATGTGGCCCACAACTGAAACAAAAACTTAGATGGTATAAACCCACTTAAACCCCCAAAGTGTCTTTAAAAATAAAACTAGTGACTCACTGCAATGTAGTGCTTTGAATATATGCCCATCTCATGAGTATGAGTGGGTGGGGATTGTGTGTATACATATGTATACAGACATATATATCTTTGTTGGTGAAAATTAAATGGTTGTAAATTTTTGAAAGTTGTTTGAAGATGATGATATAAAAAATTAATAAGCCAAATGAGAAAATAAATTAGATATTACAACATTTGTCCCCCAAATCCTGTGTTAAGGGAGTTCTAATGAACTGCCCTGCTCATTCTTTAATTTACTAGATTTATTATAATGCCAACCATCAATGATTTTTTGCCATTTTCAGTGAAACTGTCTCTTCACCTGCCCCTACTTATTTGGAAAAACATGTGCCTGGTTTTCTGCAGTGCTCTGATACATCAAATCATCCATGAAGCCTCATTTCATCGCATCAGAAACTCAGTTCAACTCTGCTCCCTCTAGAAAGATTTCACTTCACTTCATGGAGACATAGAATCACTCCAAAGTTGCCCAACCAAATTGGAATTTGGTCTGAAACTGGTAAGTTCTCCTCTAGACCAGAGTTTTCCAAATTTGGCAACTTTAAGACTTGTGGACTTCAACTGCCAGAATTCCTCAGCCAGCATGTCATGTTTGGAGACCTCTGCTCTAAATTATAATTATTCTATACTATGAATATAATTCAAATGGAAATTCAATTCTGCCTCTTCTTAGGAAGGAGTATTTAATATCAACTTTAAGCATATTTTCATTCAAACTTAAACGGGTCCAGATATAACACCCTTAAGGGCAATCTATTGTTCAAACATTTCTTTAATGAACACGAACACCTTAATATTTACAGAAATTGGGCAACAGTCTTTAAAGGTTTTCTATTAAATTAATTTAAGTTTGTTAGGCATATCCTGTAAGCAGATACATTTTTATACATCCATTATTTCCAGATAACTTATCACTATTTTTTATGGTTCAAAAGCTTCATGTCTTCCATTCTGATGTGGCTATACTTCCCTGATCCAGCCACAACTGCATAAGCATTTAGCAGCTCAGTCAATAGAGAATGTACCACGAAAAGATTAAACGACAGACTCATAAGCAATACAAGAAAGGCTTTCATGTTGCCTATCAGAACTAAAATAAAATGTCAGGCAGATTTGAATGTCCTTCCAAAGGAAAAGCATGTTGCTCCTTATACTCCATGCAACTAGAAAAAGAAAGGATTTGTGTTGTTTGCCATTATTTCCTACAGACAACTCATATAAGATAACACAAAACAACTCCTGCAAAGCTGATGAAAGCTTGTAAAGAAAAAAAAGTGAAGAGAAGTAAAGAAATTACAGAAGTGTTGCTGAAAATCAGTTGTTTTTTTTAAAAAAGTAAAGGCACCACAATAACACAACCATGGAACCCCATGCAAATTTCAATTGCATAATAGCCATTCCTTTTGAAAAGTGATTGATAGGCCAATGGACATAGCAATGACTAGAGACTGGGGTAATGGTGGAGTCTTAAAAACGCATACTTTAAAAAAAAGCTGGAATATTTTTTAAAAATATTCCTTTGTAACATCCCCAGGTTCCAGGAAGATATGATCAGCAAATCTGGAAATGTTTCTATTAGGTAATGACCAAGCTGCTGAACTGTTGCTACCATCACTTTCTGTAAGAGAAGAGGTTCAGCCTGCATGGCACATAAACATTTCCCATAATACATCTGTTCTTGCTATCTTCACATCTGGGACTCTCTAAATTAGTCACCACTGTACTAGTTAAGGCCAAATAATTGTCAGAAGTCAGAAAGCTGCTGACATGCTAAGATGCTTTCTTGCTCTCTCTGCTGATAAAGTTGGCAAAAGAGAAAAATGTCTGTTCTTTTTTCCTGTATCACAAACAATTGCCTGTACCTCAGAGACCAATACATGAAAGGAACGACGATGTGGGAATGGTAGGACGTTCCGCCAAGTCAGCTTCCTTACTAGCAGAGATGTTCCTGTTTAGCAGAAATGCTGTTTCTTAGTGGCTTCCTTATTAACCCCTAGTGACAATGAAAGAACAAGAAATATTGGTGCAATAATATTGCATCTCTCATCTTTAGCCCTAGAATGTACAGAAAAAATAGAATTTTGTCCAGTTAATACAGGTGTTTGGTAAAGAGCAGTACATGTCTTGTCTTCTAAAAGCTGTTTTCTGCTATGGAGAAAACTAGTGAATGCTGTTTTTCAGAGGGCTATCAGATTTGAGCTGCAAAAATCCAGAAGTCTGGTTAGATGGAGGTGAAAACACACTGAAAATGCTACCTCTTTCCTGCAAGCTAATGATTGTCCAGGTTTTTTTGCAGCCCTAGTCTTCCTCAAACATAGATTAAATATTTGCCCTGGAGGTATTAGTATTCTAACTGGGAGGAAGGTAAGGAAAGCTACTCTGTGTTTTTAATATCTTACACAAGACACAATCCTTTCAGACAATTATCTCCTTCTGGAAGATAGGGAATCCTGGCAGAAAATTGTAAATTGCCTTTAGTCACTTGTAAATTCAATGGGCTATAAATTAAGTAGTAAATAAAATAGTAAATTAATTTATCAGATTATCAAGTGGTCACTTTAACGATATTCTAAAATAAACCTAACATTCTAAATTTATGGTGTCTGAACCCATAAGTAATCTTGCAGACAGCCAGAAATTTTACTATTTCTCTCTCTTCCTGATTTTTAATGGCTCGCCTGAATATTTCATCCTTTTTTCCTGGTTGGTTACAAAAAATAAAATAAGAGGAAGGAAGGAAGGAAGGAAGGAAGGAAGGAAGGAAGGAAGGAAGGAAGGAAGGAAGGAAGGAAGGAAGGAAGGAAGGAAGGAAGGAAGGAAGGAAGTCATCACTGCCAGCAACATAAAGAGTGAAGTAAAGGCTAACCAAAATTTTTGAAGAGGTTCTTCTAGATCTTTACATGGAACATGGATAGGAATAAATTATTTCAACAGCTGGTAACCATCCTTCGTTAATGCTCATTAAAAGATCACCTTAACAGTTATAACAATTGAGGAACATCTAAACAAACATTAGGAAGAAAACTTCATGTTTTCATCCACTTGCTGACACCAGTGATCCCTGTATGATCTGCATAATGTATTTTTGCCCTACATTATTTCTTGGGTGGTACTTTTTAACAGATAAATGTTACATTTCCCCTGAATTAGCTTTATTAGAAAATGGGAAAGGCCAGATATGCATTCATGCCAAATGATCTGAATCCATCAAAAAGCAGGAATAGAAGTTGCAAATTCAGTTTTCAATGCTTGATATCTTATTGCCATAACGATAATCTTACAATATTGTTTTTGTAAAGATATTTTTACAGTGGATATTGGAGCAACATAACTACTCCAATATACCCCAGTCAAAACTGATGTGATAGTTAAAACCCACCTGCAGAAAGCTAATTCAATTATTAATTGTACAAGTGAAAAATTTGCTTTTTCCTTTTAATGACTTTTTCTTTTTATTGTCTTTTATCTTGCTCTTTACATATACCTTTATAACATCCCATGTTGGACAGGTATTGCTTGGATAAATCAAATATAATACTGGCCTTCACACAGAATGGATTAAGATGAGTATCTTCGTGATTATTGCTATATATGATGTGGGAAGTCAGAGCCCCAGAGAAGGAAATATTAAAAGGGCAGAAAAGGAGCCAGCCCTATACAAATGCAGATGTAAAACCATCAGAAAGGTGGAGCCAGAAAACTCAAGAAGACAAAGAGACTTAAAACCTGCATACCTCACCCAAACTCTAAGAGTCATTAGCCCAGCCCCAGAGAAGCAGGATATGACTTTTGGGACATAATAGGATTAAACCACAGATACCAAGGCCTAGAAAAGCACTCAGACTCAGTTCAAAGTTCATGCCACAGGAACAGGAAACTATTCCAAACAAAAGGCTAGATAGGGTATAAAAACCTACTGCCCATGTGCTCAGGCCCTTCTTTCCTCTGGTCTTTCCTGCAAGAACCATCTTTCTGCCTCTTTAATAAACTGTAACCATCTTCCCAAAGCAGTCACCATGTTGCTTATTTATTCCCGGCTTGGATGAACCAGGATGAAGACTTTACTTCCAACAATGGAAAACAGGGGTTAGGGTTAGAGTGTAAGTAAAAAAATGGTTGGAAATCAGTATTTCACACACAGTATACAGTTGGAACTGCCCTTCCTAAATCTTCAAACTTTCTAGAAAATCAGTCAAGGCATTCCAAAAGGCAGATATAATTCATCAGACAAGAATTATGCCTTATTAGATGCTTGATAGCCTCTTCAACATATTTTGCTTAGTTCCAGATAGACACTGAAAGATAGAAAAATATTGGAATACAGGCCCAAGTACTTGAATAAAGTCAAACTAATGTCCTAGACTTTAAGGGAGTTGACTTCAATAAACCTAATGAGAGTTTATTCCATGGTTTATTCCAGAAGGTTTCATGGATAGAAATCCTAAAGGGAAAATAGTTCAGGATCCTTGTTAATCTCTGAAAAGTGAGATTATAAAAGCCCAGTCTAACACAATGCCATAAATACAAGAGATCCCAGATGAAACCAGCATGGTTGCATAAAGAACTGTCTGATAAACTGAAAGACAAAAAGGACAAGTATAAAAAAATGGAAAGGGGACAGATTACTAAAACTGAATACTAGCAAATAGCCTGAATCTGCAAGAACAAAGTCAAGGAAATTAATGCTCAGAATGAAATAAGACTTACAACAAATGCCAAAATTAATTTTAAAAAAACTTTCAACATGTAAAAAAAAAAAGTCAAGGAAACAATTGGTTCACTAAGGGGAGAAGATGGCAAGGAGGTGACAGGTAACAGGGAGAAAGTGAAACTCCTTAATTCATTCTTTACATCTGTCTTTACAAAAAAGGGAAACAATAGTCCAATGTATCAATAGCAGTACAGCAGAAGACAGAATAGGAATGCAAGTCAAAATAGGCAAGAAAAAATCTATCCAATCTGAATGAGTTCAAATCCCCAGGACCAGATGGTTTGCACCCCAGGGTACTGAAGGACCTGATGTGATCTCAGAACCACTGAATAAAATCTTTCAAAGCTCCAGGAACTGTCAGAGCTGATGTGGTTCCAATCTTCAAACAGGGAAAAAATAGATACAGAATAATCAATACTTGGGAAAATCCTTCAAAAATTAATCAAGCAGCAGATTTGCAAGCACCTAGAAATGAGCAAGGTGATTACTAGAAGCCACCATGGGTTTGTTAAAAACAGATCATGCCAGACAAAACTTACTGCCTTCTTTACAGAGACTAAATTAGTGGATTGGGAAAATGCTATGGACATAGTTTACTTAGACTTCAGTATGTCATTTGACAAAGTAAACCACAGCCTACTTCTTAGTAAGATAAAACACTGTGGCATAAAGAAACATTACCACCAAATGGATTTGCAACTGGTTGACCAACCACATTCAATGGAGCTACATCTACATGGAGGGAAGCATGCCTATTAGGCCCAGTACTTTTCAACATCTTTATAAATTATTTAAATGAGAGAACAAAAGGAAACATATCAAGGAACTGCCAACACTTTAGAAGATAAACTCAAGATTCGGTAGGATTGTGACAGACTTGAACATTGGGCCCTATGCAATAAGATGCAGTTCAGTGATAAGTAAAAAAAGTAAGTAAAAAAGCAGGTATAGAATAGGTGATATCTGGCACAACAGTATGAACTGTGAGTATGAACTCACAGTATGAACTGTGAGTATGAACTCTCAAAAACATTACCACTCAACTCAGTCTTTACTCATAAAGGGTTTCCCTGTTTGGCTCCTGACCAAATTCAACTTAATCCAAATGTCCCACCATGTCAGCTAAGGGGACTGTGAATGAAAAGAAAAGCTGAGCCATCCTACAAAAATTATGTTTAACCATCTCCAGAAAAAATTGCTATGTATTACGAGGTTTGAAATGCAGTTAGTTGAAAGAATTCATTAAACTGCAAAAGTAGATGGAAATTAAAAATTCCAGCATCTTAGAGCTGCTTTAACTACAAGGATTATAAGATCAAAAATGGCTTAGTTTCCAAAATATTTCAGCTGGCTAGAAGAAATTCTAGAACTTGGCACATAAAATCTTTAATTCATTTATTTTAGATCAGCAGACGAAAACCTTATCTACTGTGTAGTAATAGACATATTGCCAAGAAACCCATTCAATGCAAAAAGTTATAATGAGAATAATAATGGTGATAGTTTTATTTGAAAAAAAATGGAACAACATTCCTTTAATCTGCTGAATTGATTTGCTTCTTTAAAAATCATAAAACTATATTTTGCAAGACTAAGAAATATTCATAGTAATGTAATTCAGTTGAAATTGGGAAGAACTTTTATATTTTATAGAATCAGCCATACTTTACAGCTCTTACAGAATTTCCCCCAATCATACCACAAGAAATAAAACAGCCCTTATAGAACAGAACAGAACAGAACAGAATAGAACAGAACAATGGTAGAAGGTCACCAGCAGTTTTTCATTCAGTTGTTGTTTCCTGAGAAGTCTCAAGAAATATAATCTCTGCTGAGCCTTCTTAACCAATGCTATAACATGAGCACTCCAGGTCAGGTCCTCCTTTATGGTAACACCCAGAAACCCAAAGCTTGCCACTTCTCCACACAGTCACCACTGATGATCAGGGGCTGAATGTCTGATCTATTTCTCCTGTAATCTACTATAAACTCCTTGGCCTTAGTGGTGTTGAGAACCAAAGTATTGTCTCTGCATCACAAGAGCAACCGATCCACCTCATCCTAATAGGCAGACTCATCCCCCTTGGAGATAAGCCCCATCAAAGGCAGAGCAGGGCAGGGCAGGGCAGGAAAGGGGAAAGGAAAGGAAAGGAAAGGAAAGGAAAGGAAAGGAAAGGAAAGGAAAGGAAAGGAAAGGAAAGGAAAGGAAAGGAAAGGTACATTGCAAAAAATATTTTGCTGGCTAATAGATTGTGTTTGTAAACTCTAGCTTAAAAAGAAACATTATTCAAGCTTTGGAAAAATGGGTGGGCAGTTCATAAAATGAACAGTCCACCCATTTTCCCCCATTTTTATGGACTGCCCACCCATTTCATATATATGTATGTACATATCTGTGTATGTATCTACACACACACACACACATAATGACTAGACCAGAGTCATTTAGTTGCCAAGATAAAGATCTGGAATACATAACACTACAAGCCATTAGGCTAGAGAGGAAGATACCACTTTGGTATCTTCAAAATGTCTTAAACCAACTTTTCTAGTTTCTCACTAGCACAAAATTCAATGCAACTGAGACTCTGGGATGGAATAAACTTTAAATGTGAATAGGGTAGACAATTTTTTTCCATTATTTAGAGAGAATAATAGGCAGCCTCATTTTGCTGGAAAATGCCTGCAAATAATTTCCAGTTTAGTTTCCATCTAACATTCTGTCAGTCAATCCCTGCATTCAGATCAAAGCAACCACACACCTTCTCAATAGAACTAGCAAAAAATATAGTTTGATGTTTATTTATTGAACATCAGCAAAGATCAGAAACATTTAACTGGTAAAGTGGGTCAAAAAAAAAACAAAGCCAAAGCAGAGAAAAAGAAACATGAAAAACAAAGAAAATTGACATTATCTACTATATATATCTCTATCTTCTGTATCAAAACTATAACAAAACTTTGCATTGGTCTTCATGCAAAAGAAACAAAATAGTCTAACCTTTCAAAAGCAGCACCATAGGAAAAAGAACAGGAATGCAGAATAAGAGCTGTGGTAGTGTAGTGGTTAGAATGCAGCATTGCAAGGCTAACTCTGCCCATAGTCTGGAATTTGATCCTTACAGGCTCATGGGGGACTCAGCCTTCCATTCTTCCTTTGTAAAATGAGGATCCAGATTGCTGGAGGCAATATGCTGACATTTGTAAACTGCTCAGAGAGGGCTGTAAAGCAATATGGAGTGGTACATAAGTCTAAATGTTATTGCTATTGCTAATGCAAGTCAAAACAGGAAAGAAGAAGGTAAGAGAACACCTAGGCTCTAGATCAGACATGTCAAACTCGTGACATCAAGTGACATTGCACGACGTATCGGAACTTTTTCCACATTGCCGGCAATGGGGTGGGCGCGGTTTCATCATGACGCGCCCACCCCTACAAAAAGGGAAAAAAGTGGATCCAGGAAACTACAGACCAATCAGCCTAACATCAATAACTGGGAACATCTTGGAAAAGATAATCTGCAATGAATTAGCAAACACTTAAAAACAAGCAAACCAATTCCTAAAAGCCAGCAAGGGTTTGTCAAAAACTGACCATGCCATTCAATCTTTATTGCCTTCTTTGACAAGTGACTAGATTAGTGGGTTGGGGAAATGCTATGGACATAGTTTACTTAGACTTTAGAAAGGCATTTGACAAAATAGACCACAACATACTTCTTGGTAAGTAAAACAGTATAGGGTAGACCAGTGGTGGCGAACCTATGGCACGCGTGCCAGAGGCAGCACTCAGAGCTCTCTCTGTGGGCACGTGCGCCATGCCCCAGAGATGGCAACCGTCCCTCTTCAACCAGGCGCCTGCTAACTCACCGAGGTCCCACGTGGCCGGATGCATCCCAGCACGGCTGGTTTCCCTCTCCTCCATCCCATCCCTCCTGGCCTCGCATGCTCTCCTTTTCCCGGGCACGACCCACTGCATCGCCTCCTCAGCTGTCGGTTTCTCTGAACTGCTGCCGGTGGGCTGCAGAGCCCCAGAGTGCACTGGTTGAGGGGCCAGCAGGCTGTGGCTGCTGATGGACACTGTCGGCCCCCATGCGCTCGCTGGCCTCTGTGTGTGGGTGCCGATGTGTCAGGCAGCAGCCACCCCGGCCCCTGCCTCGCCTTGCCCTGCAACAATGGCACCCCCGCCCTGCCTCCCCTTGCCTCGCCTCACCCCGCAGAACGAGCCTCCTGCCCACCGCCTCATCTGCCAGAGACCCCCCGGATCTCCCCCACCCTGCCCAGTCCCCAGAGGCGTCCCTCTCCACAAGCAACATCAAGGTGACCTTGCCCACCTTGGCCACACCCACCCAGTCTGCCATGACCACCACAGCCACGCCCACCTAGTGGGCACCCGGCGAAAAATAAGTGGGTTTTGGGTTGCAGTTTGGGCACTCGGTCTTTAAAAGGTTTGCCATCACTGGGGTAGACAGTACCACCACAGTGGGGTATCACAAGATTCTGCCTTAGGACCAGTACTCTTCAACATCTTCATAAATGATTTAGATGAGGTGCTAGAAGGGGAATTGATCAAATTTGCAGATGACTTCAAGCTGGAGGGAATAGCTAATACTTTAGAAGATAGACTCAAGATTCAGAAGGATTTTGACAGACTTAATATTGGGCACTACAATTCAGTGGAGAGTAAAGTTCCTTCACATAGGCACAAAAAACCAAATGCACAGGTATAGAGTAGATGGTACCTGGCTCAACAGTAGTAGTTATGAGAGGGATCTAGGTATCCTAGTAGAAAGCCAGCAGTGGCTGCACCTGCCAAAAAAGATAATGCATTCTAGGCTGCATCATTTCATGATCATATGAAGTAATAGGGATCATTTCATGATCATATGAAGTAATAGTATACTGCACTGGAAAAATCACATTTGGAATACTGCATCCAGTTCTAATTACCAAAATACAAAAAAAGATGTTGAGACCCTAGAAAGAGTGCAAAGAAGAGCAGCAGAGATAATGAAGTGTCTGGAGGCTAAACCATATGATAAACAATTAAGAGAACTAGGTATGTCTAGTCTAATGAAGAGAAGGACTGGGGAAATATGAAAGCTGTCATAAAGAGAGGATGTGAATCTATTCTCAAATGTATTCTTTTCCAAAGGGCAGGATAGGAAGTAACTGGATGAAGATCATTAAAGAGAGATCCAACATAGAACGAAGAAGAAATTTCCTGACAGTGAGAACAAATAATCAGTGGCTTACCTCTGAAAGTTGTAGTTGCTCTATCGCTGCAGGTTTTTGAGGAAAGACTGGGCAAACATTTGTCCAGAATTGTATAAGGTCTCCTATACAAGGAGAAGACCTCAGGGACCCTCCAATCATATTATTCTATATTGTATGTTCTAAAAGTTCCATAGCCACTGGAAAGAAAACTGTGGGTAATTAGCTGGACACTTCCAAAAGGTTGGTCCATCCATAACCCTTTTATGGATGTATCAGAAGCAAAAGAGTGATGGAAAGTAGGCCACCAGGTGATTCTTCCTGTGTTTTGCATCATAAAAGAAATAATTTGGTAAATAGGGGCTGATTTATCCAACATACTTCATATCTACTACTAAAAGTCAGTAATCTTTGAGAGGCCAACAACATATGTGGAATACCATACACATGCATTTTGCTTTTCTCAGAATGTCTGCCCTGAAGGAAAGTACATTTCCATAAAATGTGTCCATAGTGGGGTGACATGTCATACAAAATCCAAGAAGTATCAAAACTGACTAATTATTAAGCTACCCAATGAAGCTTCATGATTTTTAAAAAAAAAAAACCTTCTCCATCAAATGAATGTCATACATATAGGTTAGAATTTGTGTTGCATGTGTGCATACACACACATACTACACATACACACAGTATGTGCATGTCTGTATCTATATACTTTCTAATCTAATGCTAAGTATTACAGAACATTTAACTGAGTAAAGTGCAGCCCTCTTACATCTGGGGTGGTCTCCCACAATTTTTTCTGGCAGACCCAAAGATTTTCCTCCCACTATATCATAGATGAAGGTTTCTTGCCTCTTTCAAATACAAAATGCATGGAAACCATAAATATAAATATAAAATAGGTTTAACATAATGAAAGAAAAGGACAAAAAATATTTTCTAAGAAATTCAGAAAATTCCCAAGAAGTCTAGCTTTGCATGGCCCCATTCATTATTTCCATTGGGCCTTTGCTTATTCACAAAATCTACTCTGTACAGCTTTAAGTGCTATATTTTCAGACTTCAACATTTGATCTTTTTTCCTATTATTTTCTGCAATAGATGCTTACAGACCTAATAAATGCTGAGTTGGTACATGGTTAACTAGGATGATTAATATTCCAAATTTCAGTATACAGACCTCGTTTATCTGTAGAATATTCCTCTTTCGTACTATAGCTGGTTTCTTCTAAAACTAATTAGTCCTTGTATCTTCAAAACAGCAGGTTGACAAGAATCACATCACCTTTGGTATCCGAGGCTGAATGAGAGTTCATTATTTCACAGATTATAAATTAGACCTTGAGAGGTAGTATCACTAAGCTTCTTCCTTCAGGTGAAAGTAATTCTTATAGAGAAAATAGCTATAAAGTATTGAAAACTGTTGATACCTCACAGTATTTATCAGAATTATTCATCCTTCCCAAATAATTACCTGTGAATTGGTGAGGTAGGATTCTTCCATTTATTAAGACCCCATCCTGTGGAACTTTCTACCACCAGAGGTGAGAACTGCCCCCTCCCTTTTTGGCTTTCTGGAAGGGTATCTAACCTAGCTTTGCCAATTAGCCCAGGACCCCTGGGGGGATGCTCACCACTGGAGGTGGCTGGTAGGGTAAGAAGACCTCATCACCATCCCATCCAGTTCTTAGCTCTCTTATTTCAGTTTCAGTATAGTTCTTAATAATAATTTAATTCTGTGTTGATTTAATTTTTTAACTATTTTTACTTGTTTTATAACCTGTAAGCTGCCCATCTTGTAGGGACGATGGGGGACATTAAAATTGATAAATAAATTTTAAAAAATAGTCAAGGTTTTCTGTCTGCTGTCTCCTCCCACTTGGCTTGTTTCTATATGCTTTTCTCTTTGTGTCATTATAACTTCTCTTTACTCTTACCCTTTACTCCACCCTAGTGTTTATTTTCCTTTTGCTGTTTGCACTAAGAGGGAGAAGGGGAAGTTGTGTTTATATACTTAGGTATCATTATCTGACAGTATTGTTAAAACTATGTGCAAGTGGGTATCCATTAATTTGAAATTTGGGCTACTTAATTTTTCTAGTAATTAAAATTAATTGATATTGTAATTACTCACATTGTTAATGTTATTATTTTATTCTATTATTAAATAATATTATTTATTATTTAGTCCTGGCCCAGCCTTATTATTGAAGTATGTTTCTAGCAGATACACACTGATATTGTTTGTTTGACTGATTATATGCCACCAAATCATTGTTGATTCTAAGTGACCACATAAATACATTTTCTCCATGACAATCTAATTGGTCCTTCAGGTCTTCCAATCATCACTGTAACTAACCACCAAGATGACCATCTTACTTCTGGTCATTTTCTTATCTTTCTGTCCATCTTTCTGGCATTAGAACTAGGTCTTCACACAATGTGTCTGAAGCAGGATAATTTGAACCTGGTCATTTGTGCCTCAAATGAGAACTCTGAATAGATGGTCCATTTGTTTGTTTTCTGGTGATCTCAAAAATCTCTTCTAACACCAAAGTTCAACAGTGTTGATATTCTTTCTATCCTCCATCTTCAAAGTCCAACATTCAGAGTGTGTCACGTATATATTTGCACACTGACAAAGTGAGAAAATCGGTAATTGCACAAGATATATATTATCCGGTCACGCGCTCTAGGAGCCGAGCGCAGATGCTAAACAACCTTATTTAAGGCACACCCATAGACTGGCTTGTTAACCCTGATGATGCTGGGAGCTCCCAGCGAAAGCTTGGTTTTAATTAAAGTTTTAAAACTCTTTATTCTCCTGGTGATCGTGAGTTTTTTACCTTATATCACACACACACACACACACACACATTATCACACATTTTCCCCAGCAGATTATTTACTTTAAATTCAGTTTCCTTTGGGGAAGTATGAAGTGTGTGTGTGTCTTAAGGCAGGTGGTAGGCAATATATAATTTCCATAAATTTCTGATTGCTATTCACAGAATATTTCTTCATTGCCTACAACTGGTTAAGTTTTATTGGTGTTGTAGTCCAATGCATCAGATGGAAACTATGTATTTCTTTCATGTACGCTTCGTTTTTACTTGGCTGAAAAGAACAATATGATTAACTTTCCCTTTTTGAATTATAAACAGAGATGCTTTAACCCACTGATATCTGAGAACCAAAACAGGATCTCTGAAAATGCATCCCTCCCAAAGGTTCTGGGCCAAGGGCAGAGAAATGCTTTCAGATTCCCATTATGTAGCTCAGATTGTCTGAGCTGTTGAAAGAAATTATCTAAAGAGTTTTGGTTCACACCAGGAGACAATGGCATGACAGCTTTGATTTATGAAGGAGATGATAGCTTGGGGAATAGTTGAGAGCTACATCCTTAATTTCAAGGGTTTTCTGTGGGCCACATCAGAAACCAATACATCAGAATGAGATTTTGACAGCCAGTGAGCACTGATGGTATGTATGGATTTCTTCAAAAATAATACAGAGTAGTGTTGACATGTATGGCCTGTGCCCAACAAAATAATGAGTGGAAACCTATCTGAAACTTTCTGTAATCTGCGATATCTTTAGAATTAGCATTTTTAAATAAATACCCTGAGAGAAACAAAATTCAAATATCAACTCTTGCTTAATCAGCAGTTTGGGATGTATGTACTGTATGTATGTGTGCATTTGTTTATTTGTTTATTTATTGAATTTCTATGTATTCCATCTCACTAATACAACAACTCTGGGTAATAATAAGAGCATAAGGAAGTATGAATGAGATATTTGATGAAGACAGTATAAAAGTTATTATAAAAGTTATTCACTTCTATATTTTCACATGCACTATAGAAATACAGGTAGTCCTCAACTTACAACAGTTCCTTTAGTGACCATTCAAAGTTAAAATGTCACTGAAAAAGTGACTTATGACCATTTTTCACACTTATGACCACTGCAACATCTCCATGATCAGGTGATCAAAATTCAGGCACTTGGCAATTGACTCATATTTATGATGGTTGCAGGTTCCTGGGGTCATGCAATCACTTTTTGCAACCTTCTGATAAGGAAAGTCAATGAGAAAACCAAATTCACTTAACAACGGTGTTAACAACTGCAGTGATTCACTTAACAAGTGTAGCAAGAAAAATCGTAAAGTGGGGCAAAACTCACTTAACCAATGTTTCACTTAGCAACAGAAAGTTTGTGCTCAGTTGTGGTCATAAGTCGAGGGCTACCTGTAAATCATTCTGTTTCAATTCCATAGTTACACAACAAAACAAATTGAGGAAAAAGAAACTGCAGTTTTTTGTGTATTCATGATAATAGCAGATTGATTAAAAAGAGAAAGACACCCCTGAGTCAAGCTCAGATCCTTGTGATGCAGTTTTCTTGACAACAGTATGGAAGCAGATGGTCATTGTCTTCTTCCAAAATGTTACTTTCCCTTCCCATCAATCTAGTCTACAGCTTGGGATTCTCTAGTGTTCTCTATCCAAGAATACCCAGGTTAGCTTAGACCAGTGATGGCGAACCTTTTAGAGACCGATTGCCCAAAAACTGGCCCCACCCATGCTCCAACCCCTGCCCCGCCCCCACCCCGCCCCCATCCCCTGCCCCGCCTGCTCACAGGACCACTCACCGCCTCCAGGGCCCACCGCAGATCGCCCAGGCAGCCCAGCAGCGCTATGGCGGCCACACCCTCTGCCCACGCCCTGCAGCATCAACTGCATGATGGGGTGTGAGGGCAGAGTCTTGTCTACACTGCCTGGCTGCCATGTCCTTGGCTGCGCTGCTCCGTGTGGGCCACGCTCGGGGGTGACTCTCCTTCAGGGGGGCTGCTGGAGAGGAGGGGGTCACAGGGGGAGGCAAGGCTGGGGCAACGGCAAGTGTGCCCACAGAGAGGGCTCCGAGTGCCACCTCTGGCACCCGTGCCATAGGTTCGCCACCACTGGCTTAGACTTTATTGTATAAGCCAAGGATAACTACTTGTTGCAAGCTGAAGGCATTTATGATTGATATATTATTAAAAGAGGTGGAGGACTTCAAAGAAACACAGTGTCTCCAATAGGAAAGGTGTCTATAGTTCTGAAAATAACTAGAAGCCACACTCTTTTTTGGATTGAAGTAAGACAAACATGTTAAGCAAGCCACAAAGTAAGTTGTTGCCTCTTTAGTTTATATCAGAAATATCCTAAAATTCTTCATTCCATTGAAATTACATTACTGTATTGCATCTATTTTAGCTACCATATGATGTTGGATTATGTATTGTATCTGTAATGGTTAAAGGCACTGGACTACAAATTTAGAAACTGAGTTTTAGTGTGCATTGGGCACGTAGCCATCTGGACATTGTGCCTCTCAGCCCCAGGAAAAAGGCCATGGCAAATCATTTCTGAAAATGTTGCAAAAAAAACTGTACAGGTCACCAGAAGCCAACAATATCTTGAAGGCACAAATATATATTAGTGTCTATATAGTAAATGTGAACAAGCCATAGTCATGTGATTATGGCAATATAAAACAATCTGTTACTGTTAAAATATTACCTAATTTGCATTGAGCATTATGGCAAAATTGCAATCCCAGTTTTGCTCAAGTAAGAGGATGTGCCAAGTTGTCAATCTTTCTTTTTAATCCTCCCTTTTCTTTCTTTCTCGGCATTTATTTTCTCAAATCATTAATTTTCTCAGTACGCTTGAATTGTTTGGCATCTGCTTGTTTGTCACAGTAAAGCAGATTTTATCTACTATAATCTACAGTTGAAAGATGCTGAATTTGGAAGCTATATTTGTCATCTAGAAATCATTAAAAATAGCAGCAAATAATAGCACCCCTGTCTGTTTGCACTGGAAAAAGACTGAATTTTGAAAAGAGACTGCTCTTTGTATTTTTTTTTCAAACTGTTGCTTTCCCCATAAACAAGTTTGTCTTTAAAGACACTACTCTACTAGAATCAATATATTTTAAAGCAGGATCCACAGACAGTAAAGTCATTGTAATGCTATTAATTTGAGTAGAATTATACTTTTAGGTTAATGCAAAATTATTTCCTTATTTTTTCCCACTTTCTCATTGTTTGGTTGATAAATTTAATTTTTAAACTGCACACAAGATAGCATAAAGGATTCTCAGGTAAGAAACATGCCAAATTACTGAAGAATAGGCACAAGAGAATCTGTGTTAAATTATCAAATGATTTTGGAACTTGAAGGGTTTCTTTCCATTCCCCCCTTTTCTACCACTAGTTCAGAGGAGGAAAAGATTGTGGGAAAGAAAGGGTTGAGAGACTGGGAATAGTTTGGTATAAATGAAACTGGGCTCCTAAAGCGAAAAAAGTCTGTAAATGAAAGATGTGGAATGTCTATAAGGGAAAGATTGGGAAACTGAAATAACCATGTATCCAAGAATATTGGCTTCTCCAAATCGTTTAATTTTATCTTGCCCAGATGAAATATCTGTAGACTAGTGTCACCTGTAGCTCTTAGAAAATTAACATTCCTACCACCAATTTTTTTTTTTTTAGGATTCATTTCAGTTAATATCCCTCAAAGCTGCCTTTAGTAAATTAGTGTAATTTATTTTACACTAAATTTGAGCAGTGACAGAATACTATCTTGTTGCACTTTTTTTCTAATCTTGAACCAGTCTGTGTCTCAGAATTTAAGCTTGGTGGTGTTGAAAGAAAAATCTTCATCAGGGTCCAGTCCAAGCCGGGAATAAACAAAATGGAGACTGCTTTAGAAAGAAGGTTGTGATTTATTGAAGAGGAGAGCCAGACAGAAAGATGGCTCTGGGAAAGCTGACCACATATAGCTGGGAGTAGTGGGTTTTTATACCTTCTTGGGTTTTTGTGTTTGAGGTTGTTTCCTGTTCCTGTGGCATGAACTTTGACCTGAGCTTTTGAGTGTGTCCTTTTGGTATTCTGATGGTGGTGGGTTAATCCTATTATGTCCTAAAGATCATATCCTGCTTCTCTGGGGCTGTGGCTGATGGATATTAAGAAAAACTGGGCCTGCTTTTCTGCCTTTAAGATCCTTTGGAGAAATATAATATTCTGCCTTTTAATACTCCCAAAATATTTCCTTTTTCTGGGGGAGATTCTGTCTTCCCACAGGGGTGAGAGGTTGAAGAAACTGGGTGAATTTACAGTAGCCCTGAAAAAAATTATGAATCTGAGCAGATATGACAGTGCTTTTCAAATACTCGTAAGGAAGTCACATAGAAGGTACAACCTGTTCAGTCCTGTTCCAAGATGCAGAATGCAGAATAATGGATTTAGAAAGGCACATTTTAACTAAATGCCAGAAAGCACTTCCTTGCAGTAAGCACAATGGAACCAATTAGCCAGAGAAGTAATGGGGACACACACACACACACACACACTAAATATGCTGCATTAACGCTTCAAGAGCAATCTGGAATGTTTTAAATTGGATTATTGCTCTGAGCAGGGAGTTGGACCCAATAATTCAAATGCCCACATCCAACTCTATGATTTTATACCAAAACTAGCCCACAATAATTTTAAGACTTCTTTCTTTTGTTCAATTATGTCAACTATAATAATAATAATAATAATAATAATAATAATAATAATAATAATAATAATAATAATAATAATAATAATAATAATAATAATAATAATAATAATAATAATGTTGGAAGGGACCTTGGAGGTCATCAAGTCCAACCCCCTGCTCAGCCAGGTAACCCTATACCATTCTGGACTCTCAGAGACTATTTAGATAAGTTCCTGAATTTTTCTTGGCAAGGTTATTCCGAAGTGATTTGCCCTTCCCTCTTTCCTAGGCTTGAGAAATGACTGCCCCAAGGTCAGCCAGGTGGCTCCTTGTCCAAGGTGTGACTAAAACTCATAATAAGTTAAGATAACCTTTATTGCCATTTTTTACTGTGGCCACACTGGCACACATTAAAAATGAAATTCTGTTGCTTGCTCTCAAAAGTGTACACATACATAACACACATATAAACATGCTATATACAACATATGTATATACCTACACCCTTACATATAAATACATATAAATATTAATCACTGTCCATCTTGAATACATAATCTCCTGGTTTCTAGTCTAATCCTTAACCACTACACCAAACTATCAACTTTTAAGATAATTTTACTTAATCTGTATGCAGTGGTAAAAATTGTTGAAAGATGAAGACTTTGGGATTTCAGGAAAAAGTAAGCCCATGTAATTTAACTAAGAATATCTCCCCAAATGTGAAATAGAAATAATCAAAAAGTTAGGCTGGAAATATCTAACACATTTGCCTGTCCACTGAGGTAGCTCAGTTCCTCTTGAGTGACTCAAATACAGCAGCTATAGTATATTGATGGATCCATCTAGAAATATATTACTGTAACTATGAGTATGGTTACGCTATGTTATGCTGACCTACTCATGTAATCTTTAATATTGATTCTATTACAGATAGCTTTGATTCAGTATAATATTTGTGCTTTTAGTAGAAACATGATTTAATGTTCAATTATTTTAAGAATGAAATCATTCCTCAGTAATTTAACAAAATACTATATTACAGAGATGCCTGAAACTACAGTTCAAAAACCTAAATATAGTTCTATAACAGGTTTAGTTTTTGACTATCCCTCCTGAAACAACTGATAAAGGTGAGATGAGGGTAGCTGAGACAAGTAAAGAAATAAATTTCATCTTTCATTTCTCTCATATTTTCTGTCAAGGAAGGTGTGCTTTGTCTCTGGACCAAAAAAAAATTGAAACCTTAAGTTAGTTAATTGAATAATGCTATAGTCTCATCTCTGCCAACGGATTAGCTTTCATTTTCTATAAAATTAAGATAAATGCTTAGGAGATGGGCAGAGAGGAACAAGCCCAAATGAGTCCAGCTGTCCTTTCTTCAGTGCTCAAGTAGTACAACCCTAAAGGAGAATATTGATAAATAGCACACTTAGGATGATATATATTATTGCTGCCTGCCCTTGTTTTCCATGTATTTTCCCAATAAACTCTTTCACATACATAGAGATCTGGCTTCATTGGTTTTAGAAGGAAATATTTCATTTCAATCTACCTTATAAGCAAGATGGCAAAGTTGCCCCAGTAATTGACTGTAACTCTGAACTTTGTGTAAGAGAGCCAAACTACCTTCCATTCTATTTTCCTATTTTCGTTCTGGGCTAAGGAGATAAGAAGAATCTCCTAAGAACTAAGAACTTTCAAGCAGAATAAACTACTAGAGTATGCAGGTACTGTATCCTGGTAGTTCAGCTTTATTAGTAATAATTATCTTTTACTGGGGATCCCTTGTGAAAATGGTGTTGCCAGGGAGGTTCTAAATTGCTAAACTAATGACTGCAGTTAATGACTTAACTGTAGTAGGGTTTAAAAGATTTATTAAAAATAGAAAAATAGCTCCATGGAAAAGCCTTCTTTGCTTCAAAGAAGCAAAGCATAAAATCTCTCTGACCTGAGGATTTGGGCTAAT
>NW_015386816.1:380407-398875 GCF_001527695.2 Protobothrops mucrosquamatus
AATGTCAGTAATATCATTAACATCAAAATGCACACTGGGAATTAGCTGAAATTTCTTTGGAAAAGGAAATTCCTCTACATCTACCTGTTGGCATCTCTCTGAAGATCCCTGGGCAATTATGAAGATGAAGATTAACTCCTGTCCCAACTGACTTAATGTTCTTGCATAGTATGTTCAGGCTCAGCTATATCATGGGTCAGACTCATAACTATTGCATAACACCTCATCACAGTAATGGCAAACCTAAGATGTGCATGGAAACATGAGGTCCTAAGAAGGGTCTAAAATCACGAGTTCTCTGTTGCTAAATAGAAATAATTGGCATATAGGTTGCTACAATTCAATTCCCATGCCTCTCGTCTAATATCTACCTTGTACATTCTTTTTGCTCTTCCTATTGTATTCTATCCCATGGTTTCAACAGTGACTTTTCTTCTTAGAGAGATAATGTCCCATTTCATTCATAAGTCTGAGATTCCAAGCTATTATCCTATGTTTTGATTGAAATTAGATTATAGAAAGCATTTCAATTTCTGTGCATTATCCTTTATAATGCATACTGTATGGCTTTTGGAACAAGCTCTGTGGTCTAAAGGGTTTGGAAAGGACTTGATATATCTGCTCTGGAATACAGATATAGTACATTTTCTCCTAGCAGTCTATTTCTAGAAATGGAAACTATCCAGGAGTTGTAAGATGGCTCATTTATTCATTTATTCCTCTGATTTTACACTTTTTTAGGATGTAATTCTCACCTCATATCAAAATCTGCCTTCAACTGTCTATTTTAGAGTAAATATATGTATTTTTTTAACAAATGTAATATTATAACATTTTTAAAGTGCAGGTTTCTTTAAAAGTCAATAAACTGTGAAAATGGAAGACAAAAAACTAATGATTACTTATAAAACTTATTAAATTTGATGCAATGTAATGTTTATTAAGGGAAACTATATTTCTTAAAGGCTGGAGAATTCAGCAAGATGAAAATTTGGGAACTCACTTCAAGCTGATCCTCTAACTGGTAAAAATATATTATTCTGTTTCTTTTATTGATAATTTCATTTTGCTCTTGAAACTAGAAATGGCAGGAAAAGTCAAGTGAAGAAATAGATGGTTCTGATATGGTCAATCACTTCATTGTAATTAAAGGCTGAGACACACATCCAATACTATTGATTGGTGATGACAAGATTACCATAGAATTTCCTTTTTATCTCAAATGCATATGGAACAGAATCCTTCTATTCAGCTGTCAAGTTGTGTAATCAAGTGGCATTCATACATGCTTAAATCAACATAATATCATGGGGTGTATATCTTCAGCTCCTGATCATTTGAAGGCACATCCTTTCCTGAGACCAGATGGTCTGGCTACAGTAATTTGAAAGCTAATTATCTTAGTTTGTCCATCATACATATAATTGATTTTGAAGATGAAATGAGGATTTACTGTACCTGATTTGGAATTCTGCTAGCCAGATATTGGCTAACACTTATTTTCAATCATTTGTACTGCTTGCTGATTTCTTCTCAAACCTACTTGAAGATCTGAATATTGAGGGTCTAAACAATTTGAAGGCAATCCTTTTATTTGAATGCCTCTTGTCTCTGGAAATAGCATAGCTCTGGACTGTGGGAAATGCTAGAGAGATATGAAGGAGACATGAAGTAAATAAGTGTTATTAATTTAAGAGTCCATTTTGGATTAATCTTTGAGATGAAAGTGGAATATATCACTTTAATCACTATCACAACTCATCAGGACTAAATTGATATTGCATGAATGGCAAAAAAAATGTATTTTTCCCCACCAACATAGGAAACCTATTGTGTTTAGTGAATATGAATCTTACTGATATATGAAAATCTATGAATGCTGCTCCCAATCCATCCAGGTTTTTTTTTTAGTCTTCTTTTCTAAGAGAAAAACAACATTTCTTTTTGTATATGATAAATGAGGATGGGGTGACCTTGAAAGTTGCTTTATTTGAAGTACAATTGTGAAAATATAAATAACTTCATCACTAATGCAGCTGTTTTTCAGCAATNATATATATATATATATATATATATATATATATATATATATATATATATATATATATATATATATATATATATATATATACAAGACACTTTAAAACTCAGTTTCAAACTAGTTTCTATAACTATTCTTCAGTGATCCCTGTAATAGGTTTTTGTTCTTCATTAAAACCAACACTAGAATCCTTACTGTTCATTTTTTGGCATATTGAAATATTCTGCAGTCATTTTCTCTGCTTATAATTTTGAATTGCCAATATATCAATCATCACCAGACTAAAAATATATGCTGTAAGAGACATCTAGGACTTCTGGTTTTTGCGCCATAGATGCGGCTGCGGGATTGCGGAGCTCCGCACCCCACGACTGATTTCACCCTAAATGGGTCTGAAGTTGCCCCGGAGAGGCGACAAAGAAGAGGGGTGTCCCGATAATCACAGAATGATGGCAGTTGTTCCATTTGATCTTGGGGAAGTTCTCTAACCCGACAGGAGAAAGGCTAGCTGCACACCAGCATCTAGATACTTGCAGCTGAAGTCCAAGAGCACGAACCAGAACAATGATGAACAGCATGCTTGGAACTGTTGAGAGTATTGATCTTCTCTCCTCTACTCTGTAACTAAGTCCTTGGGAAAAATCCCCAAAGTAAGAAAACCTCTGAAAGTGAAGGGAGGAGACTACACCCCCACTCCCTTTAGATGGAAGCAGCGAATTACCCTTTAAGGGGGAAAGAAATATATTGAAACCACAGTCTGGATAAATCTAGAAATTAAAAAAACCTGCTAAGATTATACTTTAAAGGGTTTTGATAAAACTATAAAAATAATAATAAATAATAATAATTTTTTGTCTGAAAAAGCTGGAAAACAAACAATTACTGATACCTAGTGGAGAAGAAGAACATAGAACATTAACAACACTGACTCAGAAATTGGCAAGACGCCCAGAAATAAAAAATAATATGTTCCTTTGAACTTTAATAACCCTCAAGAAGACAGCTGGGTGGGAACAAAGAAAGAATACATACTGGAACAGCCATAAGATTAAAAAGTGTCTGAAGGAAAAGAAATACTCTGAACTGTTGTCTAAATTCAAGAATTGTTTACAGAAAAAGAAAAACTTTGACTGGGCTAATCTTTTAGGTGGGAATTTACAGGAAGGACTCAAGGTGGTTAAATATACTGAATTGCAATTTTGACTGGTTGACAACTGTTCTCTGAATAAAAGAACTGTTATAAAATACTGATTTTACTGAAGCCTTGAGAATTGGAAATACAGTGGGTTATAAAAACTATATATAAAGATAAGAACTATATAAAATTGGGCTGTTGGATTCTGAGTTTGGCTGGTTTGATAAGGCTAATTATAAAGACTATGGCACTGATGAAGGACTATTTGAAAGGGGGAGACAACATGGATATTGCATACTTATCAAAAAAAAGACAGAAAACCACATTTAATACTTACTACTGAAGGACCTAGCCTGGAATATCAACGACCTCCAGAAGCAACATTTCAAGACAAGACAAATACTCTCCAGGAGGAAATGTATGTAATGTTACAACAGATACAAATGACAATAAATTCAAACCATGAGGAGATCAAAAATAACTTTGATGACATAAATGAGCACATCTCTAATATAAACCCACAATCAAAAAACACTCAGAAAATGATGATAAAAAATGAACAAACAAATCAGATAACAGAACATAAACTAGAAGAAAATGACTTAATCAGCGAAGCTACAAATGAAGAGAATTATAATTTAACACAAATAGGAAAAAACCTACAAGACTTTGATATAACAATAAAAATGGAAATGATACTTTATTCAAACGTCAAAATAAACCTGAAGATAAGAAAGAAGATTTAACAAAATGGACTATAGAACTGCCAGGAGAATCATTAGAATTTGGGAGACGAAAAGCATATATTCTATGCATCCTGTCTTCTCCACTCCGAACAATATTTACAAAAGTGGAATATAACAACTTGGAAAGCTACTTGGCAAAAGAAGAAGGCCAGAGACAGATTCAAGAGATTTGACTCACCCTGCCAGATAGAGTATTACATGTGCAAACACTTGTTTGAATAACGTTAAAAGAACATATAACTTTGGATATAAAGGGGCCCTATAATCAGAGGGATAAGAGACATAAGTAATGTAGTATTTTTCATAATATACAAAATGTAAAAATATTGGGATGATGTATGTGAATGAAAAGTTTGAAATTTAAGGTAAATTAAATTGAAGAGAATTAGGACTAAGGAATGACTAAAATACTGAGGGGAAATTAAGCTTAAATAAGAACTTTGAAAATAGGATATATAGTGATTTAACAAATTAACTTTTACAAATATAAGTGAAATATAAACTGATTAGAAAAGATGTTATAGGTAAATGTCATAAGATAGATAAGCAGTGTAGTATTTTTATAATGCATGTTGTCTTGGTTCATATATTTTGAAAAAAACCAATCAATAGTAGTTAACTAACAGTCAATAATATTTTTTGTAGTTCCATAATTAGTATATTAATTAATTCAAAATATATGAACCAAGACAACACGCTGTATACTGAGCACTAAGGATTGTTATTGTAAAAAATCAATAAAACATTTCTAAAAAGAGAGAGAGAGAGAGAGATTTAAATCCTGAAGGATCTTAAGTATGACTGGGGGAAACATTCCCTGCCAGAACTTTTGAGTAATGGATATTTCCTCTTAGGCTCAAGGACTTTATTAGGTAAAATATATATATTTGCAACTTGCTTCTCATGATTTGATTCTCAGTGCATGCTCTTTGCTCATGATTGCAGATTCAAATGATTTCCTGCTTCAATGGATGAGTGGACAAACTGAACACTGCCTCTTATATCACAGCCCAACAATGTTACATTGGTAACATTTTCCACCAAAGTCTGATTCATGCTATCATTTCTGGTCTTTCAGTGAAAGAAATCAAGAAATGCATGAATAAAACAGCCCACTGCTTCACAGTATCCAATTTAATTAAAGTTCTGTACTATACGATTGAGTTCCCAGTGCTGGGAGAAAAATGTCAGGACATGGTTTGGACTTTTTAGTTTTACTGGCAACTCATTAACCCCATTAGTACTGTTGTCTCCAATCTCTTTCATGAGCTTGGAATTCAAATGTTTTATTTTTCTTGCCCATGAAATGAAACCCTTTCTATATATCATATTTGTATATAAACCATTCCATTCTAGTCTTCTTTCCAGCACAAATAAGTCCTCCAAGTACATTAAACAAAAAAATAAATAAAAATTTAAACTATGAAAGAAAGTCCAACTGCAACAAAGTTCCATTTTTAAACCCAGATGGATGAGGATATACACATCAACCTGAGTGCTGAAACAGAAAATACAGAGCTGGAGTAAAGAATACTTTATAGCTATTAACCAAAATCATAGAATTAGCAAAAACAAATTGATATGGCTTCTGTAGGATTAATTTTCTCTTTGTCACACTCTGGATCAGTTATCTTTGGAAAAGCCATTGGGAAATTATATGTACTTTAACTCACAAACAATGTATTGCTGTAATCCAATAGTGGGCTTAGACTAGAGGAATGACAAATTCTATCTTTTTCAGAGAAGTAGTTGGCTTATCAGCCAAAGTCAAAAGAACATTATCAGAGAAGAAGAAGAAAGCTTGTTTAAGGCACACAGCTGATCTTCCAGGAACCACATCATAGCTCAGATACAAAAAGGTATGGTTTACTGGTATTTTCAGTAGGCTGAGAAAAAAAATTATGGCCCAAAGTATAGAAAGATGCTACTAAACAGGGACAAAGGCTATATCTCATTTCCCAAAGAGACATTATCAGGAAGAACATTGCTACAAGTTGTTTTAAGGGAAGTAGAAGTCATTAATATGTCATCAGCAAGCTAATTATAAATCACCCAGAAATGCTAATCTACTCCCATGTATTTCATTAAAAAACCCAGGAGATGAGATTAATCCTTGTGCAAAACATCTTCAAGACAGACATCCAGATGAAAACTATGAAATTTTCTCTGGCTGCATAAATAAAATAATCACAATATTGCTTCCAACCCACCCTATTCTAATGAACTTTTACCACTACCACTATGTCTTAATGGACTGCTAAAATGCAACAATGAAAGCAGAAATGATTCCTCTTATACAGAAAATGCTGTATCCTGCCTATGATTTATCTGTTACAGATGAGAAGCCAAGCAGAAAAAGAAGATGGTGTCTCTAATTCACCATATGAACTACGTCTGGATTCAACAGCAGACTTTGATTTTCAAAATCTAATAAAAAGATGGACACATCAAATTTGTTCCCCCTCATAGGTGATTTTTAAAAGTAAGTTATTCCACCTTATGAAAAAACTCTGAATTTGACTAAATAACTTATTATTAATAATAACCAAGCCAAATTTAAATTATTATCTAGTACAAATGGAAGGAAAATATATAATTTATTTTGGATTTATGCTTCCTGGGGCTTTACTTTCTTAATGTTAAAATAAGCTTCTATTTCATATTTTTTTTTTAGAAAAGAAAGGAATAAGACACTCTGTGTTTTGCAATTGATTCTGTTGCCACAGCATTGTTAGGACCTAATATAGGGATATAAGTGATCCAAGATGGTAAGGTAAGCTTTAATGATATATAGGTCTTTTTCTAACCTTCAAATCACTAAAACAATTTCTTTCTATAGACTTCTGTCATTTTCCTAATCATTAAGAATTCTTATTGCAACTATCTGAAAAAGGATATTTTTGTACTAGCTAGAAAAGCTTTCAGCATCTTCTTCACTATTTAAGCTTTGCTAATGGATTACAGAATTAGCTTTGAAAAACTTTTAGAGTGCATGCATTGCTCCGAATATCAGGACACGTTGACAAGGAGGGAGGGAGGAAAAGTGGCATATGCGTTGATAATTTCATGCCTAAGTAGTCTTTCTTCTACAGAAGAAGAGTGTGGGGACCACAGCCAAGGGTGTGGAGAGCCACAGATTGCAAGGAGAGGGTGCCCATAAAAAGAGAGAAACAATTCAAAAGCAGAAGGATCTTTAAATATTCATAGCATGAGATGAAGAAGGAAGGATGTAAATGGTCAAATACACCTTCTTTGATTTTGCTTTCCCTTCTCATCTCCTTTAACCATTTTTCATAAGCCTTGATTTGGACTTCTCCAGCATGATCATTCCATAGCTTGACATGGAAGCCTGAATGTTTGTATGTGCAAAACATTTCTCTACATCATTACTGTTCCCCAGCTGACAACCCAAGTTTCCCAGATGAGGAAGAATCTATCAGCCAAGGAAATGAAAAGATTTACTTCAATTTTGCAGAGGGAAAAAACCCTCTAAGGATCTTGGCACACAGTATACGAGTTACATCATTTTCTCAATAGGACCATAAGACTAGCAACCCAAGTCACACCCCTTGAGGGAACACCTGCTCCACTTGTGCCCTATAAGAACAAGCTGTTCCTGCTGTTGCTTTTCCCTTTTCACTAGTGTAATTGCTTGAGGCTTGGTGCAGGTGATAGTTATATGAGCAAAGCAGACAGAAATAATTCATTAGGCACACTAGTATTCTAACATAGCTGCTTTCACAAAAGTCTGTTGCTCGCAATACCCTAAATTTACTTTTTCCTAAGAAACATTCAGCAAAGAAAAGTTGCTGAACCTAATTATGACTTGTTTGTAAGAGTCATGAACATAATATTCAGTGTGAAGTGCCTGTTGCAATTTTACTCTCTTTGTTAATTTTTTAAGTGAACTGCAAGGGAGCTGGCAAGGTGTTAATGTCTATATTGCCCCATACATAACAATTAAGATTGTGCTCTTGCCTTTGGTGATGCTGGAAAGAAGGCTATTAAATCTGGGTATTTTCATTTATTTAATCTGATGGTGAAGCAAATTTTTAATAACATTTCACTTTGTTGCAGATATTAAAGTCAGGCCTATGAAAATCAGCCATTAGTTGAATCAGAAGGGGAATATGAGATGTAGAGAGACCATGATTTGATTCAAACTTCTTCCAAATTGAGATGGAAAAATAGAATAATCCATAGGCTGTAATAGAAACAGTTCCAAACAGCTGAAGCTGCTTCCTTTCTGGAAAATGGGGTGAAAACAGCAGGGATGATAGACATTTAAAGGACACTAATCCTGCCAAATTTTCAGCTGAATAGCTTCAAGGACTGAGCACAATAAATCACTGAAATATCTCAGGCTTCTATATCTTTATTTAGGGCAGAAATAACATGATGAAGAAAAGACAACACAATAACTCTAGATTGTCTAACAAGGTGCCTAGTGAGAAATTGGTTGAACCATTGCAGAAAATTATCTTCCTCTTATTTAAAAATAAAAAAACCTTCACATGCTATTTTAAAAAGTAAATTCTTTTCCATTTGTTTCCCTAATTGTGGGCTTGGTATGCAACTGAAGAACGATTGATGTCTTTCGTCTCATCACTAGGTTTTTCTAAGGTCCCAGGAGGACTAGCATAGTTGGTTGACCCTTTGGGAAGCATCTCAGAAATTTGGATTACTTGGGGCAATGTCAGGTGATTGCTAAATGCTATTCCTAGTGGCATTCCCATCATTTGAACATAACCAACCACCTACTTACAACCTAATCCTTAACCCCAATACATGTTTATGAAAAGTCTTATTTTGTGCCTGCCCATTTGTTTGGTGCTGAATTAAACTTAATGCCTAGCCCAAGACCATAGGATTAGTCCTATATTGGATCAGTGCATTGTGCATCTAGAAAAATATCTTTGCATGGTTTATTTTTATGATGCGATGCCCAGTGCATCTAAACCCTGGTTTTTATAGCCAGGAGTCCAGTCCTCCACCCTCTTCCCCATTTCATTTGCTTTGGCTTGTCTTTCTTTAGTGGAATGATCCAGAAAATTCCAAATAATGTATATTTAACTATTAGGTTTTAACTTGGCAACAATTTCTGGATTAATGATTTAAAGGATTGTCCTTTTGATAGACAGGTAAATATATTGCAAGACACAAAGTAAATGTATTTTATTGACAAGAAATAAAAGTGTCAGCCCATAGAGTTAGGAGGATTATTACCCTCCCCCTCGTTATAAACTTTATTGAACTCCAACAACATAGCATACTGTGAAAACCGAGCCTTTGTCCTCTTCCATTAATTGCATTGACACTGGCATTGAAAGGCCATTCTCAGCTTGGTCAGTTTCCTTCCTGACAACAGCTGTACACATTTTTAGCCAGGCTGTTCACTCAGCATCAAGATTTAGCTTTGTATCTGCTCTGGGGAGACTCAAGAAACATCTAATGCTAATTACTAGCCCCTGTTCTCAGAAGGAGTAAAATAAATTGTTGAGGTCCAGTGATAACTGTAACAGATATTCCTCTCTATTCTGAATTAGTAACTTTTATTTTTTTAGCTGTAGTTCAGATTTGACCCATTATCTGACCAAGCTCTAAGCATCCTTGGACAAATTTGATCTCTCTACCACTGGAAAAACAAACTAAGCTTTGGTATTAGAAATTAAGGGTCTAACTTGTCCCTTTTCCTGTTTAGTAGCAGCAATATTACTCAGCAGTAATACTTAATGTTCCCCAAAGAAAACAAAGATTCTTTGGGAAAATCAGAATTGCACATCTCCAAGTGGTTGGCACAAAAAGTGGTAATGCAAAAAAAAAATATCCAATATTAGTCTGCCCCAGTTCCACCCCCATTTCCAAGAGGAGTGAAACTGGTGGGCCGGTCTGGTCCCCATGTGCCAGTAATTAAGACTGAAACATTATTGATGAAACCTAACTTGAGCCTTGAACCTGGAATTGATATGTATGAGTTCAAGTACAGACAATTCCCTTAAAGGAAGGAATGGTCTGCAAACTCATATTTGTGCAATAACAAAGTAAGATAGAAGAAAGATAGATAGATAGATAGATAGATAGATAGATAGATAGATAGATAGATAGATAGATAGATAGATAGATAGATAGATAGATAGATAACATTTATTGTCATTTTTACTGTGGGCAAAATAGCACACATTAAAAATGAAATTTAGTTGCTTTCAAAGTGTACACATACATAACACACATTTAAACATACTATATACAACATATGTATAGACCTACACCCTTACATATAAGTAACATATAAGTATTAATCACTGTCCATCTTTAATACATAACGGAAGAAGGAAGCTTTAGAATTCACAAGGTTAATACTGTATGGAACAAAACTGTGACTGAATCTGGATGTTCTGCTTTGGATACCACAGAACCTCCCCCCAGAAGGTAACAAGGAAAACAGGTCATGAAGAGGATGTGTAGTGTCCCAGACAATCTTATGGACCCTGCTCAAGCAACATTTATGTGTATGATCTGGATGGAAGGGAGGGAACTGCCAATAATCTTTTCAGCCATCCTTACCACTCTGCACCTCCTTCCTGTCTGAAACAGTTATGCTTCTAAACCAGATTGTGTATGACAGGATGCTCTTGATCATCACTTTGTAGAAAGTGGTAAGGATTGGGGAAGGAAGATGTGCTTTTCTCATGTGATGCAGAAAATGCAGGTGCTGCTGTGCCCGCTTCACCAGTGTCTTGCTGTTGAGTGACCAAGCCAGCCTACTTGTTAACTGCACACCCAGGAATTTGATGCTGGTAACCATCTCCACAGGTGAATCATTAATGCACAGAGAAGTGTGGCTGTGCCTGCCTTTTCTGAAATCGACAATGATCTCTTTGCTTTTTCCAGTATTTAAAATTAGGCTGTTTTACTTACATCAGTTCACCAAACTCTCAACCTCCTTGCAGTAAGCACCCTCATTGTCATCATGAATAAGGCCCACTAATGATGTATCATCTGCAAACTTCACAATATATTTGGTGGCAAACCTAGCACAACAGTCATGGGTCAACAGGGTGAACAGCAGCGGACTTAGGACGCCGCCCTGAAGGGAACCTGTGCTCAAGAAGTAAAATTGATGATGATGATGATGATGATGATAATGATGATGATGATGATGATGATGATGATGATGATGATGATGATGATGATGATGTGGCTTCTTGGATGAGAAGCAAAACGTCTTCAAGGAAAAACAAAGTCCAGTTGCCTCTTGAGAAAGCACCTTTGGGGTTAAGGAAGTAGTAGATACCCTAAATATATCAAATGACATTTATGACTGCATCAGGATTTAACATAAGTTATCTTAAGCTAAAGTTTACATTTGACTATATTGTTACCAGTGAATTCAGGAACAGAACTAGTGTTCCTTGAGAAGGGATGTTTGAAAAGTGACAGCACAAAATTTAATCTCATGGCCATCTTTCCCAACATCTGTAACTTTGTTTAGAGACTGCTGTTATCCCTAGTTTCTTAGATTTTAAAATGAAACTAAATAGTAGTTTCTGCTATGACATAGTAGTTTAAAATATTTTAAATATTTCTTTGGCATTCCTCCCAGCCTTTAAATTCCCAGGCATCAACCAGTGGAAGCTTTACAGAAATCTGGCAACCCTATACAGAAAATCTAACTTCTTTGTCTGAACTCCAGTTAAATATTGTCTGCCAAAACTAAATTGGCAGCTCTCACATATTTTATTTGAATAGATAGAATAAATAAAACAATAACAATGACCGTTTATTCAAATATTTGAAATATGTTGCATTTGATTCCTAAATATAAACTTTAAAGGAGATTAGTGTGAAGCAAGGGAAATCAGCTGTTCAAGTATTTTGCTGATTTTGATTATTCCCAACATATAAAGATTCATTCATAGGCATCATAGTCACAGAATCATTTGAAATTAGTAACATTTGTCCATGGCTCAGATGACAAACCTTCAGGTTATGGCTTCATGATCCCCAAACCCCATTTTTATAGATTCCAGAGCATCCTTACATCATACTCCTAAATCTCAACTGGAAAAATGTTGATTTTCAATGATATGAATTTTATCTGTGTTTGATCTAAAATTAAAAAATTAACAGTCTCATTTTTCCACTTAATTACCCAATCCAAGCCTTTCTCTAATGTCATCGTATCCCTGGCTATGGGTCTCTAGAAGATAGATAGAACATAAAGAGGAGACATTTTTGAAAAAAGAAAGTGTATCCCCACAAACACATGCAAAAATGTTACCAACCAGAACATCTTAGGGGAGCCAGAAAAGACAGTGAACAAGGAAGTGGCAGAAAGAATATATTTAACTATTCAATTAATAGTCACTCAGTTATGGCCTGGTTACTTGCTACCAGTATCCAATAACATCTGGCCAGCCATTTAAATTCTACAGAGTTGGCATGGTCCAAGTTCCTTCAATTAAACAATGACATTGCTCAGGACTCCAGAAGTGGTTTTCTTTGTAGTTGGGCCTGCTCTCTGGAATGAGGTTACTCCCAAGTTCTGGATGACACCCCCCCACACACACACACACACACTTTTCTGTTGTTAAAAAGAGCTGTGAAGACCTGGCTCTTCCCCCCAGCCTTTGGCATGGGACAGTGAGACCTCTTGTTTCATTGCACTTACCATGTTTTATCTTTATTTTTTTGTTTTATTTTATTATAATTTCTTTGTTATGAGCCATCTAGCATCTTTTGAGAGTTGGGCAGCATACTAGTTATTATTATTATTATTATTATTATTATTATTATTATTATTATTATTATTATTATGTGGTTTTATAGCAAATGAAAATAATTAATTAGTGATATCTTGACCGTCATTCTCTTCTCTTCCTGGGCATTTGCATAATGCTGCTACATCATTTTGCTAGTACAGCTGCTTCCAGTAGTTTCTAATAGCACCAGATGCAAATTTTTATATCTAAGCAATTTTATCAGTTTGGATTGCCCCAAACTGACAGTCTAATCTTCTGTAGTACACATTCTGTGCACAGTATTCCTATGATATTGTGAATTTGGGTGGCCTATAACTGTGATTTAAAAGCAAACAAGCAAATAAATGAATGCACGTATTTATGTATTTTTTGCAACCGTATCTATAGTAAGATGAGTTGCAAGCATTATCATGCTCCAACTCTGAAAATGTCATCACATTTTTTTTCTCCTTTCAGCCTTCCTAATGAAAACAGGCTATTTCAAGTCAGACTCAGTGAAATGGGGGGAAAAGCTGCAGAAAGAATCTTCTCCATAGTAGTAGTTCTTTTACTGATTATTCCTTTATAGCTGGAAACATGGAAACTAGTAGTAATGATCAAAACAGGCAAAAGTAAGTGCAACAAAATAAGACATTAAAACTCTGAGGTGATGATATGCCGCCATGTTATTTTATATAATGGTCTTTCTCTTAATAAATCTACTCAAGCTGAAGAAACAGCGAGCTGTGCTTTTACTTTCAAATATTTTCAGTATATCCAATTCAAAATGCAACTTTGTACCCATCTGACCTCAGATGTTTAACAGTGAATCTATATTTATTTATATGTTTCTATTTGCATTATGCATTATAATATATACATGTATTTTGTATTGTAGGACTAAGAACAATTAAAATTCTATCATCCCAGATTATAAATAATTCTAATTTACTTTATTGATTCAGAATTGGAGACCAAATAAAGTATACATAAAACAGTACTGCAATGCATATATACAAAAAAAATAGCAAGCCAATTAATGACAGGATGCTAAATCAGCTACAGGTAAACCCTCTGGAGACAGTGACTAGGTACAATACTTCCTAAAAACATAGCAATGGAGCAGAATTTGGCTATATTCCTGAAGATTACTGTTCTGCCAGTAAGTAGGTAATTTCCAAATTTGATCAAGCCATGCACAAGGACAAAAGTAGAGTAAGTTGTACTGCTGACTCAGTGGCAGGATCAAAACAAATGCAAAAATGTTCTGCGTAGAAGTTAATTAAATCTTCCCTCCATCAAGATTAAGGAAAAGCATTAAATCTTGCAAGTGTGAGCATTTTGCTTATGAGTAGCAGATGGAAGGTTGTAATGAACTTGGTGGATCAGAAAGGGCTATAAAGGAAAATGTCTTGGCCTTCTGATTAAGATCAAAAGTAGGGGAGGTTGTGGGGTTTTTTTTTATTTGTTAGCAAAAAAAAATAAGCTTGTAATACAACCAAATTATTTACCTTTCGAATGCTAACTAAGGCTTCTGAAATTTAGACCATGCATGCCATAATTCTAAAAAAAATTGCATGGTGATAAATCACATTCTTCATGGATTAAATATCTCATGTTCAACCTCTAATATCAGGTGGAATAAGCAATTTTGGTGGCCACAAAATTGCTCTTAATAATTTGGGGAATGGAAAGGTGCTAGTGCAAAGAGATGGATGATTTTGTGGTTCATTTGTTTGCTTTCTAGTTATTGCTGTGTTGTAACAGTTTTAGAATTAAGTAAAGACACCCTCAACTATGAGTCTGGTTTTCTTGACAACCATGCAACTATTTTTTCCTATCTTCCTCCAGAATGTTTTTTCTGCTTAATCTAGTCTGCAGCCCAGGGGGTTCCTTGTGGTCTTCCATACATGTACTAGGTGTATATGGTACTACAGTAAATCTTGATAGCTAGGCAGCTCTCAAGAGCTCTAACATTTAGCTTTATGCCACAGTTTTCTGGTGTTTCCCAGCTTAATATGTGAGTTTGGTTTGCATATGACCCTGAGAAAGGTCTCTGTTTCAGAGTTACTAACTATCAGAGGATAATACTGGAGTTGATAAATAACTGGACAACTAGGTAAATAATAAAAGCAGGAATGTCTTGCAAAATATTTTATCATTTTTTACCACTATGTCAAATTGTATACACATTAAGACACTGGAATAAGATCCAATTGACCCAGTCAAGATAATAGATGTATGAAATTGGAAACAGACTCACATATAATGCCATTGGAATGCACTTATATGTAGCTATTTCAGGAATGTCCTGGCTTCTGACATTTTTATTACAAATCAGCTGGGCATGTAACATTAATAAATATGGATCCCAAGAGGCCTATGAATGAAGCCAACTTGATCTTGGGAATGAACAAGGATAATTTGGGAGGAAGCTTGCCTCAACCTCTCAGAATCTATATAATTTTCATGAAAATTTTGACAATTCTCTGTGCTGTTTTCTATTTTAGCATTTGGTTATAGAAACTACTTTGGAAAGAACATGCATTTACACTGCAATTTATATTCTTCCCTTCTAATACTGATGCATCCTTTTCATACTCTTTTTTCCTCTAGTCTGACCTTGACCTATATTATTTTGTATTTTATGTTTACTCTATTTCTTGATGTGATTTGCCTGCTGCCTGAAACCTATCACAGGCAGCTTAGCAAATTAAGTGCAATACAATACAAATATGTTGATTAAAATAAATTATAGTATAATATAATATAATATAATAATATAATATAATATAATATAATATAATATAATATAATATAATATAATATAATATAATATAATATAATATAATATAATATAATAATATAATATAATATAATATAATATAATATAATATAATATAATATAATATAATAATATAATATAATATAATATAATATAATATAATATAATATAATATAATATAATATAATATAATATAATATATAATATATAATAATATAATAATCCATCATCTGATTCACAGTTTTCCTCAGCTTTTCTCTTGAGAGGAACTAATGCACAGAATCCATGGAATTTTCTCAGTTATTCAAAAGAACATCCACTTACAAGCAAGTCTGTTTACATGCATTCATTATCATAGTAAAGTACTTATTAGTGAAATACTAAGACTATTCAGTGGATGGTGAACCTGGGGCAATAAATCCCAGCACTACTGTAATCTTTATGAGAGGAACGCCCTTCACTCGCATCAGTCATGGATCCATCTAGGGACAGCAGACCGACACCCAATATTTCATCTGCCCCAAATCTATACAGATAGGTCCTCAACTTACAGCCACAGTTGGGACCACAATTGTTGTTGCTAAGCAAAATGACTGTTCAGTGATTTGTGCCTGATTTTTTTACTTTTTTTGCCACAATTCTTCAGCAAATAACAGCAGTTCTGGCTTTCCCCCTTTGACTTTGCTTGTTGGAAACCAGCTAGGAAGGTTGCAAATGGAGATCACAAGGGTTCTGGGATATTACAACCATTGTAAATACATGCCAGTTGCCAAGCATCCAAATTTTTATCACATGACCATGTGAATGCTGCAACAGTCATACATATGAAGACTGGTCATAAGTCACTTTTTGCCGTGCCACTGCAACTTCAAAGAGTCTCGAAATGAATGGTTGTAAGTCAAGGACTATCTATAAATACTTTGACTAGCCTTGGCTAAACAGGAGATTCTAGATTTCTCAACTTTATAATAATGAAAGAGTTTAATCAGGATTGGGGTTAAGAGCTTTAATACAAATACTTTTGTTTTTTCAATGTGATCCATTATGTTTTCATATATATACTTTTGTAGGTCACATACTTGGTTAAGAATTCTTGGACAATAGACCTATAGGAAAGGCCAGTAGATGCAATCTTGCTCATACTTCTGCATGATAATTTTTTTCTTTAGGAGTAAATATGCCAAAATGTTTGTTGTACAGGAGGGACAATGCCTTTGATCATTGTGCATTTGCTCAAAATTGTACTAATCTTAGGGACAGTCATTCCACAGAATAGTACAACTGTGATAATCAGGATCTTCTTATTCCTAGATATACATCTTGGACATTTCTAATAAAGGAAATTTAATGTCTTTCCTTAATGCATTCCAATTTTAGCAGCAAAGAATCCAGAGGCTATACAGCAATAAAGGAGAAATATAAATATAATAATAATGATGATACAAAATTTGACTTCAAAAATCCATATGATGGCTAGTGGCAGCAAAAATTAAGAGTTCTGTGTAATTGTTGATGCTCTTTAGTGGCCAGTCACTCTACAACAGAAAATATTTTATTTATAGGTTGCAATATATTCTTATATATATATATTACTGTGAAATTTAACAAAGATAAAAATGCCTAATGATTTAAATTTAAAAAATACTATTAAAAGTTACGGAGTAGTTTTAATCATTTTGTAAACTCCATAATTGTCAAAATTATGGTGAATTTATTTAATAGCCCAATCCTGGCAAAACTGTAAACATTATAGAATGAAGATCAAGGCTAAGTGATATCTTTATTTGTGCCATATGAAGTCAACTTCCTCTTGTGATTACAAGCTTTAAATTAAAATATCAAATATTTGAATCAACACATGTGAAGTAGTGTTGTGCATTATTTAAATTAGTTGCAGAAATAAGTAAGATGATTTGTTTTGCCTTTCTTTCATATTATATTTTACTGGCTGACAGAACCCAAGGTCAGGCCAAATGAGAGACTATCTTGTAGCCGATAAGGGTTGACAGAAAATGTAGGAAAAGTAAATAATAATCTGCAACTGCTGATAATGGAAATGTCACTGAACTAGGAATTACTGTCTATATAAAGAATTGCCCTCCCCCCATCTCCAATTCTAAACCTTCTACAAAAATAAAACAATATAGCATGGTGAAATGATAGATTTAAAAAAGACTATAGAAAGAATGAAATCCTATTGTGGGCTGGGAAAATATTGCCGCCATTAACTGCACTAATGATTACGGTACATCAAAGGATCTATCCATTTTCAATATTAGAAAAGAGAACTGCTAATGTCATTTTCGGTAAGAAGATAGTTATGTTTCAAAGGCCATTAAAACTTCAATATTTCCATTCTGATGCACAGGAATCTAACAAAACATTACATTTTTTTAATCACCCTCTTAATCAATTATTTTACTTCTGGAATGACCAATTTTTTTTAGCTTTTGTTTTGTTTGTTATGAAAACAGTTGTGTGTGACACTTTCTGTAACACAGAGGGGTATTAAAATATAATTGGTTTTGGCATACAACAAGCAATCCAGAGAAACATATTCCTCTCCAAGCCTTGGGCCCAACACAAGAAATCCTTCAAGTTCCCTCTGAGCTGTAATATTTAATGTGAAATGAAAAGAAAAGCAACTGAATACAGATGGATAATTATATATACGATATTGATCTAAATCTAATTAAGTCAAATTCCATTTTTTTCCTGGCTCCACTTATTTCTTTGTCCAGTCAGAATTTCACTGTAGCGTCTGACAATTCAAAAACTGAATGTATCACCCTGCTTGACCCTGGCTTATATATATGGTTCTGTCTCTTTACCGTAGAATTGCTTTTGCTTATCAGGGTTTCTGCTTATATTTTAAGCTGTCCTTCAGTCCTGTGGTCCCTCTTATGATCTGTCATAATCTTCTTTGTTTTCTATGAAGAGAATGGCCCATGTATACAAAGAGGAACATTCCTCCTTTTGGGCATGAAGCCCTCCATCACTCCCACTGTTCTAACAAAAGG
>NW_015386817.1:0-53862 GCF_001527695.2 Protobothrops mucrosquamatus
TGTTTTGTTTTATTTCATTTCAATGTTTTAATTTTTATCTCTGGTCTGTGACCATAATAAAAGATTGATTGATACTTAGAACATATAACCAGAATCTGAATTAAGTCATGTCCATCCTAAGAATAATTTATACTTTTTGGAATTATCACATAATTATATATAATAAAAATAGTTGATGGCTGTTCTTTGTTTTTAAATTTATCTTCCTTTCTTTCTGTCATGTTCATAATATGACACGATGTGAGCATGAAAGGAAACAAACAATGGAGGTTATTAGTACAGGAAATCCTCAACTTAGGGCCATATGGAAGCAACCCATTATGGTCATGTCATGATGGCTATAAAGCAGTCATCATGTGACCAGACTTAATTTTATGCCCTTTTTTGAAATGGTTATTAAGTGAACTCATTATTCACTATGTGGCATTTTTGCCAAAAATTGGAAAGTAAACACCATTTTTGTCAAAAACATAAATCATGGCCATGTAACTTCAGGGACATTGCAAACAGCTGTAATGCCAAGTGATAGAAATATAATCATGTGACCATGGAGGGGGCACAGCTGTGAGAATTTTGAAACTGGGTCATAAATACCTTTTGGGGGATCCATCATAACTTCGAATGATTGCTGAGGGACTGGTTGTACATCTAATCATTAAGAATTTTTGGCAGAACATTTTCTCATTTAAAAAAGGTTTATTACGTTTCTTAGAGAGAGAACAAATGTAGTCTGAAATCACAACCAGGAAACTTTAATCTTTGTTATTTAATTTGCGGTTAACTTTGAATCAACATTTTCATGCATATCTGTGGGAAGATGCAAAATTTTTCCCAAACTACTTGTTTAGAAACAAGCAGTCTGTGAAGTGACATATTTGCATAAAACAAAGCTGACTTTCTAGGCTCTGTATAAATACAAGTTATTTAACTCTGAATGCTTAACTATTTTAGCTTCTATTTTCTTCCGCGGGAAAAACAATCACATTTCTAATCATTTTAAATTCTTCTATTCTTGATCTAATCTTAGACTTGTTGACTAAATGCAGTTAGTCCTCGACTTACAACCACAATTGAGTCCAAAATTTCTGTTGCTAAGTGAAACAGTTGATAACTTAGTTTTGTCCCATTTTATGACATTTCTTGCCACAGTTGTTAAGTGAATCTCTGCAGTTGTTAAGTTAGTAACACATTTATTAAGTGGATCTGGCTTCCTCATTAACTTTGCTTGTCAGAAGGTCACAAAAGGCAATCACATGATCCCAGGACACTGCAACCATCATAAATATGAGGCAGTTAACCAGAGTCCAAATTTTGATTATGTATCCATTGGAATGCTGCAACAGTCATAAGTGTGAAAAACAGTCATAATTCACTTTTTTAAGTGTGCTGTAACTTTGAATAGTCACTAAATGAATGGATGTAAGGTGACAACTTCCTGTACTTTTGTGATGGTGGGATATGTTGATTGAAAATCATGTGGAAGGCAAAGAGGAAAGCTAACCATTCCATGCATGTATTCATATACATGTTTAATTAAAGCATTTCCATTATCACTTATGAAATATATGGCTGGGAATCAAATCAGATGTACGTGTCTTTTCATCAATCACAATCACAATGTAGAAGAACTCTGATCAGTCAATAACTTGCCCAATAATGCCCACTAAAAAGAAAAAGATTGGGCTACTTTAGTCCTTTTGAGCGAGCAGAGAAGATGGTATCTCAGTACGCATCATTAATTGGTTCAAGGAGGTACAATAAGTACCTAAAATGATGAGTACCAAACAAATTTTTCCCATAAGGAATAATGTAGTGAGTCACAAAGCGGCCGACATCGACAAGTTCTAGCTTGTGTGCTGAGCATCAAACAATGAGTATCGGGATAAAATGTTCACGTCAAAATGCATTGAGTAGCAAATTCTATGAGTTTCAAAGCAATTGAGTACCAAGACAGCACTGTACACTATTTGGGATACTGAAATTTGTTGTGAATGAATTACTATACACAGTAGATTGATGTGTTTTCCTCTATAAAAGTAAGGACAGACAATGGGGTTATTTAACTTGCCTAGATTATGAACTTCCAGTTTACAACAACCTCTAAAGACAAAATGGGCTTCCTGCAGGACTTAAAATGGAAGATGGTGCTTCTCCGAGAACCCAACAGCCAAACCCACAAAATGTCTCCATGAGCGTCACGAAGTAGTATGTGCATTTTTATATGTTCTGCACAGCCTGCTTACACCAGCTCCTAAAAGTACTGCAAGGCTTCAGTAGCTTGTCAACTCAAGGAAGTCCAAGAACAGTGTTCGCCTCTTTGAGTCATGTAACACTCCAGTTACAGGTATTTATTATGCTACCTAGCGAAAGTGCAATGCGGGTGCTGGCAATGCAAACAAAACTATCACCAAGAAAATAAAGTAGAGATGATAAAGCATTTAGAAAGATGTGAAATGCCATCAAAGATTGGAAAAGCATTTGGGCTACAGTTGGTCAACAACTGGAATAATTTTAAAGGATAAAGTAAGAATAATGGAGCATGTGAAAAACCTTGTTTTGATGACAGACAGGGTTATTACTAAGCAACGCAGTGGTTTTGTCTTTGAAATAAAAAGACTACTATGATGGAATGTGCAACTTGAGAAAGAGAGGGGGATCTTGGCAATCACACTATGGCTTCCCAGGAAGGAGGCAGCACATTCTGGAGAGAGGCCCCAAACAAGAACCTGGATGGAAAGGAAAAGGTTCAAGATAACCTCACCTTAGAATCTCCCAGGGCATATGTGTTAGGCTAGAAGTTTATAGTTTTACTCTGGCAAGATTCTGTCTATTAGTGTAGGAGAAGGAATGGGAAAACCTGGGGATGGATTCAAAAGAGGAATCAACCTAGAGTTGCTATGTGCTCACAAACGAACTAAGTCCAATCTCTCTTGAATACCGTTGATTTCATCTAGTGCTGAAATAGTGGACTGTTAGTTGACTACATTCCTGTGCATTAATAAATGTTTAATTGGAACTTCATATCTGGTCCTGGTCTTTGCGCCTGACAATTAGTAAGCAAATACAGAACTGGATTCAATTGGATTTCCCTGTCTTGTCTTTGCACTTAAGTCTGACAGCTACTGATAATTTGGTTAGAAGATCAAAATCAGAGTCCCATATCTGTTAGCCTTGCTTTACTCAAGAAAAGGTTCAAAGCCTTTTCAATGACTGAAGAGCTGCAAGTTGAACAACAGAGGGTGACTTTGATTAAGAATTTGTAGCAAGTGTAGATTGTTTTAATCATTTTAAAGCTAGGGCAAGGAGTAGCAAGGAATCTTGATGTAAGTGCTGCTCGTGATTTCCCTGACATGCTTAAGGCAATTATTGTGGAGGGAGATTATTTGCCAGACAAAATATTTAATGTAGACTAGAGTGACTTATTTTGGGAAAGAAAATTCCTGAAAGTATCTATATTTAGAGAGAGGAAAAAAGGTGCACCAGGGCATAAGCCAGCAGAGGATAGGCTAACATTAATGGATGGGGAAAATACATCAGCAGATTTCAAGCTCTTGCTTGTTTATCTATCCATCTCTAAATCTGAGGGTACTTCATAATGTCATTAAAGTATATCTCGTTATTTAGATAGCAAATAGAAATACTTGGATTACAAACACTATTTTTCAAGATGCTGCTTGAACCATTTTTGAACGTTGCTGAATGTTATTGCTTGGTGAAACATTCCATTCCACATTCTCCTTCTGCTTGACAATGATCTTGGACACCCAGGAACTTTAGATGTCCTTCACTTATAAAAATGTAGTATTTTATCACCCAACATCACATCGCTATTTCAGCCAATGGATCAGGGAATCATAGTCTCCTTTAAGGCCTATTATTTGAGCCATGGTGGCGCAGTGGTTAGAATGCAGTATTGTATGCTAATTCTGTTGACTGCGAACTGCCAGCAGTTCAGCAGTTCAGGCTCAAGATTGACTCAACCTCCATCCTTCAAAGGTTGGTGAAGTGAGGACCCAGATTGTTGGGGGTAATATGCTGACTCTGTAAACCACTTAGACAGGTCTGTAAAGCACTGTGAACTGGTACATAAGTCTAAGTACTACTGTTATTGCTATTCTTTATGGCAATAAATTCTTCATAAGCAATCAAAGCTACCCAAGATGATGTGATGAGTGTAAAGGACTTCTGGAGGAATTAGAAGTCATGATGCCATCAGAAATACAACTGATTCTTGGGATGAAGTGAAACATTAAAACATGACAGGAGTATGGAACAAATTGTGCCCCCAATGTGCACATGCTTTTTAGAAGTGTATAACTGACAACATTGCTGAAGCCAGGAAAGCTGTGGTTGATTTTGTTATCAATTGCAGTTAGACAATGTGCCATACAGTTACTTGACTTTCATGGCAAACAACTAACTAATGAAGATATTATGAAAATAAGTCAACCAGGAAAAGCATTTGAGGAAGAAGACTGGGAGCTACAAACTCCAGAACCAAAAAAGCTTGTGACAAAAGACTTAATTTGAAGTCTTTTTTATCACTTAAAGCAGAAGAGCAAGAACCTAATACAGAGAGGTTCACCTACGTTTACCACACCAAGGGCCTCAGTTGCTACGGGACCATTTATGATGAAAACAAGAAAGGTTTGCTTCAAGAAACGTACTCCAGCAATGACTCAAACTCTTCTCCAGCATCAGAATCAAACCCTGACCAGCCTCAGGTCCAGCCTCTGCAACACCAGACCCATCATCCTGAACAGTAGCCATGTATTGTTAACTTTTCATCAGGATCATCTTTTTTTTCTCTAAACTGTTTTAACAACTGTTTCTTTTATTATTACTATATTTTATTGTTATTGATACGTACTATGTTATTATGTTTAAAATGTTGCGCTGTTTTGGGAAGTGTTTCTAAAGCATTTTATGAAGTGTTTCTGGAGTGTTTTATGTGCACAGAGAGATAAAATAAATGCTACACAGTAAGACCAATGTAAGATGGTAAGACTAAATAACCTGTTCTGACCTACATATAAATTCAGAATTAACCTTAACCAGGGGACTTACCATAATGTGTTTGTAATCGAGAGTCCAAAGGAGTAAGGTGGCTGATATATTTAAACAAACAAACAAGCAAACAAACAAACAAACACTCTTTTTCTAATCCACAGGGATTGTTTAGGAATGTTCTTTCTGGAAGAGGCTCAGAATATTTTATCAGAAGTTTGCTTTGACATGGAAAGATCTATGAGCAAGAACCAACAGATTTCCCTCTGATTCATTACTGTCTCTGTGAAATATTTCCCTTTAAGTGCTTCAGTGGGAATAAATCCAAAAGCAATTCTCAGGAGGAAACCATTACATGAAACCGATTTGGAAAATAATAATGTTTGGAATCGCTGGCACCCAGGGTTATGGGGAACAATCTCTCACATAGATCTCTATCTGGCACACTCATGTCTGAAGAATAAAATTACCATAATTACTGTGATAACGTTAAGAGGAAAGCATTCATGATCACACACAGAAACCTGACACACCTCGGAGTTGGGTTTTTTGTTGTTTTTTTGGTCACAGGTCGCCCTTTCATAATCAGCTTCAGGGAGGTTATCTTCAGGAGATAGTTATGTTTGCATTTCTAGATAGCTTTAGGGTTGTTTGCAGAGTGAAAATTAATGTTTCCATTGTAATCATGCATTTGTACACCACACTCTGTGTGTATTTATTGAAGGTCCAGAGAAAAATATAGAAAAGGTTAAAAAGAGGAAGGAAAGCAAAACAGGGAAAACTAGGGTCATTTAATCCTAAGAACAGGACAAAAACTAAATATGGCTGGTCTTTCCCATCTTACAAAAGCAAAACATAATTACATAATCCTTGTAAAATGAACGTCTATGTACAGTAGATCCTATGAAGAAGTGATGGTTCTGTTACGTGTGTAAAGGTAAGTGATAACAATGGTGAAAGAACCAAAGTAGATCTTATAGCAATAGATCTTGGGATTTAAACCTATAAAAATGCAGTAGCAGAGGGCAAATTTTGGGGGAAGGAGGAGGGAAAGATGAGAAAGGGAATGGATACAGAAGCTTTTCCCAGCCACGGATTATAATTCTATTTTCTCTAGGAGCTTTTTTTCTCGCTAGGCTCACTTCCAGAATTAAAGTTCAACAGAGGAGAACAGAAAGGGAACAGACAGAGGAGGAGGGGAAACAAACTTCAAATTTGAGGAAGCATTCTTGGAAAAACAAAACCCTCAAAACTATCTCATAAAACTTCAGAGGCTGTAAAAAGGCAAGGCTTCTACAACTTATGGGTTTTATTTTTATGCCAACTTGACTGCTTGAAGAAAGTTCTACACTTTTCACCTGCATTCTTGTTGCAGCAGATTCACGTTTGAAAAATACATGATTGGTTGCTACCATATTTCACCTGTCCCAGTTACTAATACTTAAAACGACACAGAAATCTATTTTTCTGTGTAGCTTTGCAGATACATTTCTATGCTCTATCTTGGAAGAGAAATGAATCATAATTAGCATTTAACTTAAACTCACAGTTCCACTTTGAAAATATTAAATTATTTTTCTTTCTCCCTTGATGCAGATGAACTACTGGAAGTGATACAGGTGGTTTTATTAAAAGTAGATATGGGATGTGGGATGGTGGGTGGTAGGCAGAGACATTATTTTTGGGAGGACTGAAGGAACAAAGTTGCTGAAATTCCATCTCAAGTAATGAAACTGCACCATGAAGACTTCAAAAAACAAATAACTACACAATGCTTCCAGTAAAAATGAGGAAAAGAAACAAAGACGTGTATTGTGATTTTTTTTTTTTAAAGGATCTAATCTAGCACTAGAGAGAGAATTTATTTACTGTCAGGGACTGTCACATTTTCTCACAGGGAACACTTCAACTGCTGGTGTTCCAAACAAACAAACTGAAATATATGTATAAAAATAGAAGCATAAAATAAAGAAATGCTCACTCCCCCAACCTATTTTGTAGTTTTAAAAGCTAATATTTTTTTTTGCAGGTGTGCTTCAAGAGTTATCCTTCATCCTCTCTGAATCATTTTGTACACCGTAATGAGCTGCTCTCTTCAGCTTTAATTATGGGTTCCTGACAAGTCAACATAATAGGACTCAGCTTATCCAAGCATACTCCCTAGTGACACGTCCAATTACACAGGTTGTACTTCTCTGCAAGAGGTCTGGAGGGCTGCTAATTTAACATGGTCGAAATAAAATAAAGTAAAATAAAATAAACAGAGGTGTAGGTTACAGTTTTCTCTCCTGATCCCTTATGTCAAGGAAACTAACAAGATACACCACTGGCTGGCCTGCATCAATAGATTAGAGGTTTTAAGACCTGTTACTATTTTGTTTGTTTGTTTAATGTAATTAGCTAACCTCTGCATCCCTGTCTTTTACCTATTTAAACCTTAGAGTTCAGCTGCTAAAACCCAAGAGAACATCAATATCATGATTATAAAAATGAACTGAATTGCTTCAGGGAAGGGGAGGCTCAAAATTTTGGCTCCGATTTTCCACCTGGTCAAAATCTGCAACTCAACCAGGTTTTAAATAGCACCATTTTTTTTAATTTTAAAAAGTAGTTTAAATTTGTTTTTACAACAGATTCAAGAGTAAGGATTTTTCTCTCCCCCTTCCCGCCCCCTTACACTTGTGAAACTAATCTGTACTATTGTCCATTGTTGCTTTGATGAATGGGCACTGTGCTTACCTTGGGCACATTTGAGCTTTGCACAGAAATGTCACATTCTGTACATTTGTTACCCTTTTGTCCCAGTGTTTACACAGCTTTATTCAGCTCTTCTGGAAAAAGAAAAAAGAAAAAAAAATCCTTGTGGAAGAGAGAAAGGATTATATTTGTGGCTCCTCTACCTCCAGTTTCTTTGATGGGAAGAAGAGTTTGCAGTTTGCTTGTATCTCATTTGACTGAATTTTAGGGCACCAGGATGCAACAATGATTTCCGCTTCCCAATTGTGCAAAGGAATGTAATAGTCAACAGCTTAATTCTATTGGACTCTCACTTTAGACATTCTCATATCCAGGGAAGGAAGAAAGTGGAAGTGTTTCTTCCCACTGAACCTATCACTTAAGGCATTTGATTAAAATCTTTATGCAATAATGAATGTACTGATTGATCAATCAACTTTCTAGGCCACCCAACTCCACAATGACTCTGGGCCGCTTCATAAGATTAAAAAAGAAAGAAAAAACAACACTATATAAGAAAAGAACGCAGTTTCCCCCAGGGAAAGATTAAAAAGAGGGGAAAAAAGTCTTTCACATCACTATCAAACAATCTAAGGGTGGGGAAAGAGCTTTTAGGGCTCATTTGAAGGTGAGTAGAATGGGGCTATGTGAATTTGAGGGGGATGGGGGAGCCTGTACTTGAGGACAGGTCTAAAGCAGAGAAGTCCCACTTCCTGGATCACGCTAGATGTTCAACAGGACCGGAAACCAGCTGGCTCTGTCTGATCACACAAGCCGGTCAGTTCTCCTGAAGATATATGGTTCCTCATATAGCTAATCCCTATGCCATATTTTTGCTATAATAGTATTGCTACTTAAAATGCCATAGTTTTTATGTTTAAAGACATGCATATAGAATGTAACACAACTTTCAAAAATACAACTCAATATTAAAAACCATTGCATTCAAGGTGTCTTATTAAAATGTCCATTAATTTGGCACAGGTATGTGTTGCTGAGATTAGCTTGTACTCTGCAAAGTTCCTTGGGCAAAGAAACTTATTCTGACCTCAGTGGTTGGCAGAGATGCCATAATATATACTCAATGTAATTATACAAGTATAATTGTTTTAATAGGGATGTAATCCCACGACAAAAATGGCTATCAACATACAGATAGGCATTATAATATTAATCTAGTCACTGTTCAAAGTTACAATGGCACTGAAAAAGTAACCTACAACCAGTCCTTGTTGCAGGATCCTTGTTGCAGCATCCTCTGATCATATGACAGAATCTGGGTGCTTAGCAACTGGCATGTGTTTTCGACAGTTACGTGTCCCAGAATCATGTGATTGCCACTTGCGACCTTCCCTACTGGATTCCAACAAGCAAAGTCAAATGAGGAAACCAGATTAATATTGGGTGCTTCACTTAACAATTGCAGTTATTTGCTTAACAACCATGGCAAAAAGATTGGGTCCAACTCATTTAATAATCACCTTGCTTAGCAACAAAAGTTTTGGTCCCAATGGTAGTTGTAAGTCAAGTTGTACATTTTTATGGGGGGGGGGGAGGAACTGTGCTTGAAGGTATCACTAAAGATTGTGATAAACCCATAACGATCCTATCTATTGACAGTCAAAACCGTTTCCTTCTAAATGAAAAGAACCTTCGCTTTTTCCTAAACTGCGGTATCTCACCACAGTTTCTGGACTACAACATGCTAAAAAATACATATTAACTATAGACATACTGTAGTTCAAATTCACACAAAGACAGCATACTGTGGAGATGAAATAAGAGAAATGGACTGTGACTAGATCTAGTCAAAATTTGCTTAAGTTCTTTGAAGAAGTGATGATAAGTGCTGAAGCAACCTTGAAAACATGCAAATATTGTTTGGATTCCAACTTTGATCAACATTGGCCAGCATGGCCAATGACTGTAAAAAAAAACAGAATTTAAAGACGATTAACACTTGAATGTTCCATATAATTAGGGTGCCATCCAGCCCATATTTAATTAGCTTGCAGTTTTGTACATGCTTGCTATTTTGCTTATGCCATTCTGTAGTAAACTATTCGGGAATTAACCTGTATGAAATCTCTAGTTTAGCTTTCCCTAAAAAACATACTTAATTACATTTGGATTAATTGTTGAAAAAACTGAGATTCAACTACTTTCGTTCAAAAAAAAAATCCTCCCCCTCCTAATACCCTTTTTATCACACATTGTTTTCTTAGAAGAAATGCAAGTACTTTCGCAACCACATGACAATAAATACTGATCCAAAGACAGCTACTAAATCTTCATAAAATAATATTTTATAAGAGGAGACAATTGTAGGCATGCAGGCCAGGGTCAACAGCCTGTTATCCAAGTAGGAATTGCCTGTACCTTTGTGAATGAATTAATGTAACCACAAACCTCAATTATTGCCTGAAAGTTTAAAGTCTGCATTCTGATGTTTTGTCTTTTATAAATTCTAGTTCACAGGAATTTTTATCTTTTCCCTAATGGCGGATCCTCTCCCCATTAGAATCAGCATTCACACAGACATAATTCTTTGAAATTCTGGCTTAACCACGACCAAGCAGCATGCATACATACAGAAAAAAGTAAGAAAGCCCCCATCTGTGGGTTGTTCAGTGAGACATCCAAACCAGGATGTAGTTGCTAAAAAAGCAAAGGCAATGATGTCAAAGACTTTAAAATAAAGGCAAATTATTAGGACTGTAGGAATACTTGCTGGCAATAGAAGTCAGGTAACTGGCTCAGCTGGAATTTTGAGAGCAGGTTATCAGCATTTTTTTTTAAAAATATATTTATTTATTTACATCCCACCTTCAGGCATCAAACAATGGATGGAGACTAATTAAGGAGAGAAGCAACCTAGAACTAAGGAGAAATTTCCTAACAATGAGAACAATTATTCAGTCCAAAGGCTTGCCTCCAGAAATTGTAGATGTTCCATCACTGGAGGCTTTTAAGAAGAGACGGGACAGCTACTGGTCTGAAATGATATAGGGTCCCCTGCATGAGCAGGGGGTTGGACTAGAAATCTTTCAAGGTTCCTTCCAACTCTGTTATTAACAACTCAAGGCAATTATTTTCCCCACAACTCTGTGAGGTAGGTTGGGCTGAAAGAGAGTGACTGGGGCCAGTCATCCACTTGGTTTTCATGCCTAAGGTGGGACTAAAACTCAGTCTCCCAGTTTTTAGACTGGTGCCTTAATCTTTAGATCAATCTGGTTCTCTTAAACACTCTCATAAAATGACTGCCATGATGGGAGGGCTTTCACTGCCGCCCGTGGTTCTCTAGGATAACACTAAGGACCCAATTAATCTTTGCTCTTTTAGTCTGACAGGTGTAATAATTTCAGAAAAGTTGTTACTATCATTCTTATTTTCCAAGGAAGTCTCTAAGAATTAGATGAGAACCTGAGAAAGAGATTCTTTGAGGAAAACTTGTATGTATGCATGTTAGATTCCAACTGAATTAGGAAAAAAAACCCACCTAAAATGGATAGAACCCTGTAAGGCAGACATGTCAAACTTGTGATGTCATGTGTGCAACATATTGGGACGGCTTTGCCATTGCCAGCAATGGGGTGGGCGCGGCTTCCGGATGATGCGTCCAGCCCGCGGGCCGGCAGTTTGACACCCCTGCTGTAAGGCACCAAGAAAGCATCTGGCCAGCTGGGGACCCAAGTTATAGACAATAAAATAAAATATAAAACACTAAGATCTAAAATCATCAGTTGCATTGCTAAACATAATGTGTTTTTGGAAAACTCCAGGAAGCAAATATAATAGCTTTGATGAACTATCACAGTTCATCCCAGAACATTTCTTGCCCATCACCATCAACCAAGCTTCCCCATGACTCATGCATGCATGATCCCTCCTTCATTAAAGTAACTGCTTCTGAAAGGCAATTTAGGATAGACAACTTGGGAGAGACTGGGTGTGGTCCACTTCTGACAATACCAGGAATGTTTTCGGTATTTTTTGTTTTTGTCTATTAATTCTTTTACCTGTTCTTCAGATGATAACCCTGTACAATTGCAAAATAAAACCGTTCCTTTAAACTATTTCTTAAAGCATGTAACAGCAAGGCATGGATTTATTCATGACGTTTTTATCTCACCCTTTCTCTTAATTTTATCCTCACAGGGCAAATGTAATCCATAAACTGCATGGATAAATGGGGATGTGAGTCAGGTTTCCAAGACATAGTCAGTACCACTTTTTAATTTATATATATTAAATATAAGAGAAATTGAGTTATAAATATTTTAGAACTTGCCGCCTATTGTAATGGAATGTGTGGATGACATTGGGGGAAGAGAGAAAGAGATGCTGCCTAGGAAACAGACAAGAGAGGAGGGAGTTCTAAAGGACTTAATTGTCAAAAGAAAAAGTAAACTTAGGAAGAACTCATACCCAGTTGATCCTAGGGCTGAAAGAGATGGCAGGAAGTTCGTACTTTGACACTTGCAACATTCTGACAATATAGCTTTACAATAAAGTAGATTTAACTCATCTAGTCCTGTTTCCTGGCTGGTTTACTCAGGAAGGCTGACACCTACTGAGCAAAACTCAAAAGCCTGTCATGCAATGGAAATTTTTTAATACATAATGGTTGCTTCTTCTTGAGGATCACAAAAACAAGCAAAGAATAGAGGTCTGCTAAGCTTCTACAAACCGTAGTAATAGATCTATATTTAGCATGATTCATCTCAGCTTGTCTCTAGTATTTTTAAAAGTATACTTGAGAATCAAAATTTCATTTCAATTCTACCTCTGATTATCCATTAAGTTCCAAGTCTGAGGAAAAATGCTGTATCACAATAAATCATTCATACATATTTTGAATTTTGTCAAGGCTGTAATTCTCAAATTAGATAAGCCTAATCCAGCAAATCAAATTAGATAAACCTTGAACAATTATTGCATTTATTCATTGGAAAAATATAATACAGAACTCCTTATACTTTGTCAGCCCATTTAAAGACTTTGTTTATTTAATTTGATTTAACAGTGGCATCACCTGACTCCAAACAGGGTGATAATTGTTAATTGCCTAGAATTTGTGGCTTGTGTGAGAAACCACTCCTTAAAATCTCTACTTCGTCCCAACTATTACTGTCTTTTAACAGTATATTTACTAATATCTCACACTGCAGCTTTTAAGAATAAAATAATCTCATAAACTTTCAGCATTCTCACTTGTAATCTCAAGTTTTCATATAACACAGCTAAAAATGTCAGCTATTTCAAATTTCCAATGGATTTATTTATTTTTATGGTTTTGTAGCTACATCAAGGAACCAGCTAGCCTATCAAAGAGATTTTATTATGAACATGTCCTGTTTTTGAGTTTCTCAAAAGATTCTAGTTGACCATCATGAAAGAGAATCATGTATTAGAAAAGCCTTAAGCTTTTCTTATCTTTATCCCTCATAGCAATTGCTGTGAAACAGGGAAATATAGATACTACTTGGAGGAAAGAGGTAATATAAATATGCTAATAAGTAATAAGACAATTGTCTCTTTGAGATGTTCAAGAAAAGTACTTTTTAGAGAGAACCCCTAAAATGCAGAATGAAGACTGATTTGTTTGAGTGATGAATTATATTTACGTTTATCTCCTAGCTTCACTCTAAGTCTCCCAAAATTCTATTTTTCAAATTTGTGTATTTTAAAAATATGAAATGAATACTCCACCTTTTCTGACTTGTATATTTTTTTAATAAATTGAATTGTTATAAGCAAGGATCACTTCTGAACATTTAGTTGTACAAAACTGTCAGCTGAGGAATTTGATTTAGTAGTAAAGGAATGTTAAGTTTATTTATCATATTTATTTGCATGCCACCAATCTGGTCAATAGCAACTGTAGGCAGCTTATAGACACTGAATAAAATTCAGTATAAAACATCAAATCAATAAATAAGGATCTAAGATTTAAATTCAAGTTGTCCCAGTGCTACATCAAATAATCATTAGCCACTACTAAACAGTCATAATTTCAATAATTTAATTTCCCACATTGCAATGTTATTAGAGCTCTTGGTCCCCTCTTCATATTTGTTCAGATGTTTTTAGATTATATACACGACCAAAGACAGTTATAAAAGATATACTTATCATGGAAGCCATGATATCAGTAAATTGCTCTAAAAGCAGAAAGAAGAAACAAAAATTGCACATACACACATCTAACACTGTATTTCTCTTGTAGGAAACAATCCCTCTTTAAAAAAACACCCTGAAAATATAGCAAACCTTGTATCACCTATCCCAGGGGTAGGCAACCTCGGCTCTTTTATGACTCATGGACTTCAACTCCCAGAATTCCCGAGTCAGCATGGCTGACTCGGGAATTCTGGGAGTTGAAGTCCATGAGTCATAAAAGAGCCGAGGTTGCCTACCCCTGACCTATCCTAATTCAGATTCTGAATCTACTTTGATAGCAGATGCATAACTATAGCAATGTATGAACCAGTGTACACTATAGCTGTAGGAGAATCAAAGATGGTGTGCAAAGACAGAAAAGTGTGGAGAGATCATGTGAATTGCAGCAATATAAACTAGATTTAGCCGTATGTATTTTCTTTTCTTTAATCTCCTGCCTTTAATTTGCTTGGCTCACTACTTTTTATTCTTTTTCTCTGCTTTGCATAATGTCACTTACACCAAATGGGCGATGGGTATTTCCACAGACAGTGGCTATAAAAAGTCCCATCATCTGATACCTCATCTTTTAAACTGAGGTTTAAACTTTTCAACTCAAGTTGTAACTGAATTTTTCTACATGCAAAGAATGAATGAAACCAATTAGTACACAATTGCTTTCTCACTATCTACATTAAAAAAAAAAGGCAAAGCATGTGATATGTCCCCTCTACCAAACGGCAGATTAACATGTCTGTTGAAAAACAGCCCAATATGACAAGCAGACCCAAGTAAATGGAGGGCGCTCTCTCTCTCTCTCTCTCTCTCTCTCTCTCTCTCTCTCTCTCTCTGTGTGTGTGTGTGTGTGTGTGTAAATGTCACTTTGGCTTCAGAACTCGACTATCATGCCCCACTTGTCTTAATTCTAAACACTGATTAAAAGTCAGGAAGTAACCCTACACATTTGTTGCTATGGTTGTTCTACATTATTTAGTCTATTAATATAAATAATTGCCTCTCAGTATTTCATTATTATGCTTCCCCCCCCCCCCCTTAGAGTGAAAACCAGCTGGTGTTATATATGCTGGCAATCTGTGCCAAAGTACAAGCTCATATAGCAAAGGCCCACTTTTATCCCTGGTCTGGATTCCTTACAATGTTAATCCTGGTGGGTGTACTCAGCCCAGTCATTTGAAGAGAATCCAGTGTTCCAACTCCGGCTCATTAATGCTGCTTGTTTCTCTTATTCAAGTTGCTAATGCTGACCTTTTTTGTAGCCACCCAGTATCATACTTGACTAATTGTCCTGTACATCTGCATTGGCTGCAAGGCCAAAACAATCCAGAATTCCTATTTGAAAGCTGCAAATGTCAAAAGTGCACTAGAAATTTTGAAGTTTTGAAGACTATAAGAAAGAGAATAAAGTTCTCATCAGTTTTAAATTCATTCCCCCAGGGAAAAGAAATTATATCTGATTTTTTAGATAGTTTTGGCATTTTAGTCTATGCAAAAAAAAAATCAGGATAAAGAAACTATTTATGTGATCATATCTAAAGAACTTGCTTCAGACATCTAAATATCCATAGTTCTTGAAACCTGGGCTTCTGCAATCTTATGTAAAAATGAAACATGCAATGTATAAACCCCACAGTCTTCCTCTTCCAATGCATTTGGGCTTTTTAATATTATTAATTTTTAGTGCAGCCTCCTGCCAGAAACTCAGATGAATGGATGAACTATAGTCTTGTCATTGCTTCTTCCTGAATTTTTGGCCTCCTTGGAATCAAGGAGGCAAGTAGCAAAAGCAGGAAGCACAGTTCAACTCTTCTGCCAAAACATCCTTCTCAACACTGAATTCATAGGAAGCTTTTCTCTTTTGCACATCCAACAAGGAAATGCTTTAGGCTGGTGGAGAGGAGCTAGTTGAGTTACTATTGGTGACTCCTTGCTAGCTCCACCAGCAGCCTCCTCTACCAGGACATGATTTTGGTCAGCTTTTATGTTTTCCATACTAACCACAAATGAAGAACACTCTGTTCATGCTCTGCCGATGTGGAAGCAAAGTGAGACAGAAAAGGAAGCAGACAGGGAACTACAATATACCTTCTCCACCACCCTGTTGTGTTAAAATGTTGACCTGTGTCTTGAATACACTGATGCTTAGGTTCTTTCTATCTCTTGTTGCTGAATAAACTGTGCAAGTTTAACAAAAGGCTGAGAAAAGTACTGATGCTTCAGTTCTGACTTATCAGAGGACAGTTAAATGTTGTGGCCTGTCAGATCCTTAAAATCTCTTGTTTCTTTTTTTTCCTTTTTGACTCTATTAGGCAGCAAAAGCAGAAGGGTTTCTTGTAGCTCTTGAAAAACTTCCATAATAGTGATGTATGCTGATTGCAGCTGCACAAATGATCGATTGCTTGTTCGAATGTATTCTGATCAGGTGTCAAATCTTTTTTTTTAAGCCAATATGTTGGACAACCTGTCAAAAATGTTATTTGCTATTATCAAAGCAATGCTTTTCATCAAGTTAGCATTTGTATGTAGAGTGTCTTCATTGTAAATGAGCTTACTTAAATTCATCAGGAATTGCTCATCAATATCTGCCAAACAAATGCATTAATCTTTGCATGACTTAGTGAGGAATAAAAGATACCTATCCAGCCTTAGTGTTGAACTTTTGCAGCATAAACATGTAGTGTTAGCATTTTTAAGGTTATGGTATAATATGATGATGTTTATTTATTAAATGTTTATGCTGCGGGCTCTCAACAACTAAAAAACCACTACACTTCAAAAGCCTGATTTAAAGTGAACTTGAGCACTAAAACGTACCACACTGAACACACAAAGTTGTTACAAAATCATTGTCCCACAAATACAGGGAAGCAAAGAAGAATCCCAAGGATTTAAAATAAAACACTGAAAGAATGGTTGTTGAGAAAAAGAAAAAGGCTTCTGCTTCTCAGGAGCTGATCTTTTCAGGAAGGGTCATCCTTAGCGGGAGTAGCAGCAACTCAACAAACTTTGTTTCCCAGCAATGGAGAAACCTTTCACCAGGCGTTCAAACAAAGGAAAGGGCTGGCGGGTCTAGTCCTCAAAGGTATAAGAACATTTGTCACTAGTTTGCTAGTATTGGAAGTCGCTATAATTCTAGCCGCTGACAATGAAAGGATCAAAGGGAAGAAACACCTCGGCCCAACCCCCTGAAGTCAAGCCTTCCATTAAATAAATCACAGTTCCTATGAAACAAGCCAGTCTGGGTAGAAACCAGCTCCGAAACATTCCACTCACTCGAATTGTTTTGCTCAAAAGCAAATCGCCCTTTCACCTTCTCCTACCTCACTCCTTGGATTCCAGTCGCTTGGTGTTTTATTAATGCAGAGCCCTCATTGCTTAGAAAGCGGGCAGGGGGGAAACAGCAAATATAAAAAAAAACTATTAGCATTTCACGTAAAACTACCATTAGTTTTGTTTTCTCCGGAAAAAAAATTGGAGGTGAGGGAAGAAGAGGAGGAGGAGGGAGAGAGATCTCAGGGAAAAGTTCATGGGCATGCTAAAACTGCACGGAATGCATTTGCCAATCAAACAGCTATGCATGATGAAGCCTGCACAAAAGGCATTAACAAATGCATACCTTCAATTAACATAACATTTGCCATAAAAAAGGGCAGGGGGATGCACCAAAGCACCATTTTTGAAGCCTAGTTGGTCAGAGCCACTTTTATTCCAAAGATGTGAGTGAATATTAAAGCTAAATATTTCCAATAAAGCAGCGACCCTATATATTCCATTTTCAAAGGTTGTAATTTATTTCCTTTTTTTTTTTCTTTTTTTTTAAAGGATGTTCCTATGTAAAAGTGGAGACCATATAGTAGACCTGCAATTCTTAGGGCAGTATTGCTATCCAAAGCAAGCCTGGCTTGTCAGGCGTTTTAGATTGGATTATTTATTATCATTATTATTTATTTTAAAAGTGGCATATTCTTCTGCCCATTTCTTCCATTACTTTGATGGGATTGGCCGGGATTTATCTGAAGACTCTGCGGATCACCTCAGGCAAGTAGCATGATCAAATAGATTAAATTAAAAGCTAACCAGCCTGGACAAGAAATGTGGAGAATCAAAACTATATGAGCAACATACCTATCTATTGTAACTGTCTGCTGCAAATTCTGCATGAGAGTGAGAGATCTTTAAAGAGCCAGACAATTGTCTACTGCTAAGGATAAGACAGAGTCAGAGGAAAAAGAAGAGTAGAAACGTAATGAATAAATTAAATCATTAATATATGCCCCAATTGGGATTCCCCAAAACACATCTTTCAAGTTGCCTTTGGAAAGTTGAAACCTTGCTCTTTGCAAATCTCCTCCTTCACCCCATTCCTTGTTAATCTGGACTCCCCCTCTTTTTTCCTCATCCTCCTCCCCTCTCCCCAATTTGATAGTGAAATCCTTGGGCAAAGCAATTTGACACTGGCTTCTGTAGCAAACCTGGTCAGGCAGGATTTCTCACACATCCAACACAAAAGGCCAACCCTTCACAAAGTACTTTCTTCAAATTTATGTCAGGGTTGACTGCACAGCAGTCAGGGAGCTGTTCTGCAAACACAATGCTAGAGGCTTGTAGCCTAATCATTAAACCGGTGGGTTTGTGTGGAAGGGAAATGGGGAAAGGGGGATGTGTCAGTCCTGTTCCTTAACACAACCAACTGCACATTGCTGCCTGCAGAAAGAGATGGTCTTAACTAAGCGTCCCCATCCACCAAACATCTTGAGCCCTTCAAAAGCTCTTGTGCCTTTTGTTGTTCTTCTTACACAGTGAAACTACTTTTGTGGCCACTATCAAATTGCTGGGTTTATAACCCCAATCAAGGATTTAGGTGTGTCTAATTGGATGGTTCTAACACAACCTTGAGGTTACAACACACCATTTCCTGGGGTGTGGGACCTGCAACTTTGTTCTCAGATTAAGATGTGAATGGCAAAGACAGGAAATCTATTAAAGCATCTAATTCTATTAAAACATCCAACTCTTCCTTTACTTGGGTGAGAGAAAAGCACTTGCATGTTAAGCAATATCATTCAGAATTGTTTTGTGTGCTTGGTAAACCTCCTTTTACAAGAAGTTCATTTTTCACCAGATTAGCTGTGATCGATCTTGACACTATCCTGGGTCTAGGCTTATGAAGTTACATTTCTCTAGCGACATCATATATTACTCCTACATAAAGATAAGTTTATACTTGTCTTGAAGGAAACACAGATTACAAGTGATATTTGCTCATTAGTGAAGAAGATGTAGCAAGTTTTCCTTTGCTCAGAAGGGAAATATTCTCATCAGGTTTAGTGAATACAGCAGTCAGAAAATAAAACTGCAACAGTAAACTGTACCATGTAATTTTGAAGATAGCACAACACTATTAGAAGAAAGTGATAAGTCTGGACATATATGCAAAAGATTCATATATAAAGACTATGATAAGAAAAGGATAAAGAGGTCTTCTTTGAATTGAACCTGAGTCTTGATGGTTTCATGGAAATCCTTCATGAATCTTCCTTGACCACAATGTAAAAGTGATTTGCCAATCCTTTTTCTAGACCAGAGGTCCCCAACTTTTGGGGCACCAGGGACCGGTTACATGGAGAGAGGTTTTTTCACGGACCGGAGGGGGCATGGTTTTGTGTGCTGCCTGCATCCCGTGGCTGGGGCTTTGCTTGTTTGTGCGGTTCTGTTGCTGGCATGCCATGGACCGGTACCAGTCCATGGACCAGGGGTTGGGGACCCCTGTTCTAGACCCTTTTCCTGACTTCCCAGCATAGTTTATAAACCCATGTGTTCCTAGTTGTCTTCTATCCACAAATGAAATTAGGTTCAATCTTCCTTAGCTTTTTGAGATCAGTTACAGGCAGAGTAAGAGGTACTTTTGCATTGTATATAGTATACAGTAAGTATACATACAATATGAAAATCTGGGGGATTACTGGAATCTCCAGGATTTTAACTTTACTATAACATCATATTTTGCAGTCCTTAGCGTCCACATTTCTATTTGGCTACAGCTACAGAAATGTGAGAACAATTCAGAAATTTTAAGAGTGTTTAGGCTTTCTGTTGTTGCACCACAATAGAATAAGCTGCAGAAGAAAAGAATAAGCAATTCCATCTAAAGTGTATTACTGAAATTGAAAAGTAGCAGAATCACAATATGACCCAAGTATTCTGCATGTTTGCCCCTCTCTGTTCAGTTCATGGGTTCAATGCATTGAGAATTGCTGAACAGGATTAGGAGGGTAGAAAGAATAGTACTGTAAATAGAACCCACACCAGATTGATTGTCATATCAATATTACATGTGCCATGATGTATTATCACATCAAAAAAATCCTGCTTATTTTTGCAAAGATTTCCCTAAAGAACCTTCATCTCAAACACTCATTTTGCTACCCAAAATAAATACAAGTAGATCTTGCTTAACAATGACTCTGTTTAGCGACCACTATAGTTATGACAGCACTGAAAAAGTAACTTTACAACTAGTCCTCACCTTTTTGACTCTCACAGAGTCCCACAATCATGTTATTACCATTTGCACCCTTCCCAACTATCTTCTGATAAGCAGTCAATGGAGAAGCTGGCACTAAAAACTCACAAAATTTTAACAACCCATGACACTTGCTTGATGACAGATGGGAAGTGACATCATAAGTCTCTTGCGGTGCACAGAATTTCACTTAGTGACCATGTCATTGAGTGATGGAGTTACTGGTCCTAGTCGTGGTCACTAAGTGAGAATTACCTGTACATATAACAATGGATATTTTACAGTAGTAATTTGAACTCTTGCTTCAAAATGTTCTAATTTTGTAACAAAGATAATTCCACAGAGGCCTTAGAGTACACTGCAATGCTCATGAGCATTCTCTATGGTTGTAGATAATATTCAGTTTCAATAAATAATGGCTGGATGTCTCAGAAAGAGGTTATAACATTCCATATACCTAAAATATCGTTCTTATAAAATACAAACTGGGTAGCTACAAGTGAATTGTATCTAGCTGACCTGGTAGGTGTATCTGATGAAGAACTTCAAAAATTAACAAAATAAAGTTCATAGCTCTTTCAGAAGATTATAGAGCATGAATAGGATGATGATAGTGAGGATGGGCTTGTACAATAGGAACTATATTTTAAGGCAGGAATGAACAACTTCAATCAACTTGAGTGCCCTAGGCTTTCTATGGCACAGCAAAGACCAAGTTCCAAAAGAGGGTGTATCCAAAACCATTTTGGTAGAAAATTTCAAAAGTGTTAAGAGATGAGTGGGAGCCTTAATCATTAGCAAAGCTTAACACACCCACCTAAAACTTTCCCCCCCAAATGAATAGAAACTTAGATTTTTGAGCTCCACCCATTCTGGGAAGGTTTGGGAGACAAAAAGGAGATGTTGGCAGGCCTTAAGAAAGCCCTAAGCCAAACTTTCTGCATTCATGATGAAAGGTTAGGTCAAGACTATATGTAGTTTTAAAGGTAAATGAACCACTTCCTACTTTGGGAGTGGAATAGGGAAAGGAAAAAAGTAAGCCAATTCAGAATTCTTAGTAAAAGTCAAATGTGTTCCTGGTTGAGGTCTTCAAAACTATGTTGCCATAGCCCACTTAGAGATTATCAAAAGGTATGTAGGTGACTCTTTGAAGAAAGTGCAATTAGTGGGCCAACATTAATTGATAACTTTTATTTTCTTGTCAGATGAATCACCTGAGTTGCTACTGACCAGCCCAGAAACGCCCTTAAAGCATTTGTTCCTTTGGGAACAATGTAACTGTGTCCAAATAAGGATCAAATTTAAAAATAAAACATAACTCAAGGAACACTGAAAAAACACAGCTGAGATTAACTATTTCTTATCAATGTTTCTATTTTGAACTGAACCACTGTGTCTGTTTTTGTTAAAGCAAACATTGATTTAAAACATCTTGAACATAAGTCCATTGTCTTTCTTGGTAGTGGACGATATGGAATTGCACTTCATCTCAAATGTTTAGATGAGATCTCCCAGTGATTTTGTAAAAAGACATGACGGAAAAGATAAAGGTTATCAGCTCCGATACAATAGTTCCCATATGGCAAAGCATGAGTTCCTCTTCTGGGATCAACTTGACTTCAAATTGTTGACGTTTGTTGACCAAATGTCAACAAAATCAATGAAACTACTTCAGGTAACCCAAAGTTATATAACTGCTGATATCATTATGAAATCAAGGTTTCCAGAAGCTTAGAGGAATCTGTGCCCTCATCTGTTTCATGGGGAAAATGCCATCCAACTAAATTCAGTAGTTTTAACATCAAAATTATGCCTCAAGACAGATACTCTGACTAAATAGACATTTTATACCTAGTCTATCCCAAAAGATCATTTCTTCTTGGTATATGTATAGAAAATATACTGCTCTAAGAAATCCATAGCATTCTTATTGCAAAAGTTGGGTGTATCTGACAGGCAGGGCCCCACATTTACCATAACATCTCTAAGATAAGCTGATCCCTTTTGAGTGTTGAAGGTTGGCACTGGGGAAAAGGGGGATGAGGATACAACTGTGAATAATCTTTCTATAGTTAAATGGCATTATACTTTTAAATTATATTTATGGGTGTCAGCTTGGAGCATAATGTAGGTGTTAAATTTGGAACATTCATGTTCTCATTATTTGTTAAAAACAAAGGGTTATTTATGATAAAGGCATTCCATATATGTTTAATAGATACAGTTGCTCAACTTTCTTTATCCTCTTAATCCCATTCTCACCCCACCCTATGGGGGCACAAGAATTTCACCCCAGTGATTTCCCAATTCCTGCAAACACTGTTCTTTATAGGAGCAAAGTGAAAACAAACTGAAGAGGAAACAGCAGTCTCAAGTTCCATGGCAAGAACAAGAAATATTATTAATCTTTAAGTGGTGTAACAAAGATAGAGATAACAGGACTGATCCAGAAAAAAAACTGTGTGCTGCCAGCATCCCATAGATGGGGCTTTGCTAGGTTGTGCGGACCGGTTGCTGGCATGTCACGGCCCAATACTGGTCCATGGACTGGGGGTTGGGGACCCCTGATTTATATGACATCATCACACACCTATCATTTTATATCATAGAATTTATGGACTTGCTGATATTATTACACTATAAACCATAGTTTAAAAATCCCAATTGCTAGCTCATTATAATTGATGGATCTAGTCAAGGTCCAACTAGTAACTTCTGATCTTCCTATGTTTCTGAATAGCTAATGTTTAATGTGGAGTCCTTGGTGCACTAAGCTTGTTTTCTTGTTATTATTATTATTGTTTAATGAAAAGAGGCTTCCTGATTTTAGGATACTGATCACTGCTTTCAGATACAGACTGTTACAATCTAGCTTAAATTTCATGAATAAATCTTGGCTAACCTAAGAGATCTACACTTTATTTGTTGAAACAAATTATATGGCAGCTCAACTCACATAAGGTGACTCAAAGTAGTTTACAACATTAAAAATCCACCATATATAATCCTAACTATCCAGAATAAACTGTGAGCCAGATCAATGCTCGGTTATATCAACTAAGGAAGAAACATTCTTTGTGTAATGATGGCATCCCACAAATGATATAAATGATTCAGCTTAACAAGACATTTGATCTGTTTTTAAGTCTTAAGTGTGGGGAAGAATGAATATCAGACAATCCTTGGCCGAATCAGTTCATATGTTATAATCTGCTTCTGTGTTCTACCTCAATCACAGGTTGCTTTCAAATTTCTTGATGGTGTTTCTGAACCAATTTTATTGCTTGAGATGGTGAAGGGTGCTGATGCTAAAGTTCTACTTTGAAGCTTCTCCAATTTGATTCCTCATATTTCCCAGGCTCAAAAGGCCTGGAGGAAAAGTTTCCCCTTATGATGAGGAAGCCAAGAAGACTGCAGAAATCACTGTAGAGTGAAATATATTTACAAAAATCCTGGTCATGTTAGTTAGAACTCAATAATCATTAGAATTTTATTGAAATTCTTTCCTTTAAAAGCAATTTGGAAAGCAAATCTACTTTCACCAAACTAAATTACAGAAAGAAGTGGAACAAAAATCTGCATGACAATTAAAAATGTTCTTGAGCATGGATTAGAATACAACCTAAAAGATGTATTAATGGCAATATATTCATGTAATTGCTGAGGTCTTTTTGAAGTTCTTCATTCTTCTTTGAATGATATCTGCACCCAACATTTATATGACACCAATTAACATAAGCCTACTAATTGATTGTTCATCTCAGCATAGCATGTATGTGAAATTCATGCAACACATAATAATAGTTCTTATGGGCAGGTCATTGAAATAGGGGTCTTCTTTTAAATTTACATCTGAATTCATCTTATACTGCAAGTTGGTGAAGTCAACAGCAGCATGTTTATTACTGCAAACAGTATATTAAATAAATCTCAGGGAAGATATCTGCTATACACGAGTGGCTCCCAAAGGCTTTTTGAAATACTTGTATACAGTATTGTGCTTTATGTTGACTCCAGATGCTCCCTTTGTTGCCTTAGATATTAATATCTGATGCTTATTAAGAGTCTCTTCATAAATATTCCCAGTTGTGTGAGAAGTAATTTAACAAAAGATTTCTGTAACAGATTTCTTTAAACCCACACAAAAAATGAAATCCAAAGTTTTTTTAAAAATAAATTCTTATAGAAAAGAGGTGATTATTAATTTTAAGCACATCTCATTTTCTTATACATGCAAGAAAAAATAAGAAAAGTTGGTTTTGGGTTAGTGTGATGAGCAAATCTATCCTAAAAAAATACATGGTTTGCAAATTACAACAGAGGTATTTTCATGTCACACCAAGCCAAACTCAAGGGCAGAATACAAATATGATTTAAAACACAAGTGAGAGAAAGGAAATGACATTTATATTACATATTTCTGACAATAATTCAGATGAACATAACTATTAAAACTGGAAAATTAATATTTTTATCCTTTGTTTTTCAATTGCTCAACTGTAAACAACTGCTTTTTCAATCAGAGGTCCTGAAAAAAGGCAGAAAACAAAACAATTTAAAAAAGGGTTGTGTGGATTAAGCCATTCCAGGAATTCTGTGAAAATTAGCATGAATGATAAAAAAAAAATGTTTTAAATAAGCAAGATAAATAAATATTTAGCAGTGGTTTTCACTAAATTTGATGGAATTTATGGAAAAGCGGTTACAGGTTCATTAGATCAGAAAGACAGTGTTTGTAGGTACAGTTTGTATGAATTATAACAGTTTATTTCTACTATTCAGGATTTAAACGTTGAGTATAATGAACATAGTTTTCAACCACCATGCTAATACTGTGTCCAAAATCCTACATGCCGATCTGCAAATGTAATATTTTTTTTCATTGAGCTGGTTATTATATATGTTTCTAATATTTTATAAGTTGTTCTACATTTTTTTTCTTTTGGAGGAATAAAGCAGGATTTTTTTTAAGTTTCCATTCTACATTAGAATTTAATTAGAAATATTAGACAAGCTATCACCTTTAGCTTTCTGGGGGTTTTTAAAGTACACATTGAATTTTAATGCAAATGAATAAAACAAATAACATTTTAAAAACAATTTAATGTTATGTCTATCTCTGTGTGGGTCCACATTTATTATCTCAATCTGTTCCCCTCACTTCAGAATTATCTTCACAGTTTTGCCTGATCAAATATTCTCGGTTGTGAGGTCTTGAGGAATTCAGATAGTGTACCCATACCACTTTGTACCTTTATATTTACAACAGAAGGAAAAATCAGATTTCTAGAAAAGATAAATCAAAAATTGGCTCTGAAATATTTTGGATATAATCCAAGAAAGGAGGAAAGGGGATAATTATAATCTAAGTCATTGTTTCTCAACCTTGTCATCTTTAAGATGGGTTGGCTTCACCTCCCAGAATTCCCCAGCCAGCTATTATTCAAATCCATTTTTTCATTAAAAAATTCCAAAGTACAAAAATGCTAATAATTTAAGTATGCACTTTGTAATGATAAACAAGTAATTAAAAGCATTAAGGACTCTAATTTTCATGATAACTAGGGTAGAACATCTAGTCATCAGTTTACAATGTAACCCTATCCATATATATTCAGAAGTCAGTTTCATTTAATTTTAGTTGTAGACAAATATGTTTTTAGTTCTTAGCTTATTGATATAATATGCCACAGTGGACCAAAAGCCTGGATCTGATCAACCAGTGAAGAGAAAACTTTAAATTTAGAAACTTCACCTCAAATTTTTGCTACTAGTTTATATAAAAGACTTAATACGTAATTGCCAAATTCAGGGTATGAAAATCAAAGGACATAAAAAAGAAACATGAAAGTCGTTAAAGTACTTCCTAGGACTCATAAAATAAATCTAGCACTTGTTACAATTGCCTCCCAAACAATAAAGCAAAGTTTTGTACAACTTAGCTAATTCTCTCAGATGTTTGAGAAAGTGATTTTTTTTCAGTTACCTTCAGCAGCTGTTTCCATATATCACTCTACCACAAAGATATTTAGGATATGCATATAAAATGACAAGAATTTGTTGGTTTCAATAATAGATGCAAGCTGGTTTATTAGACCAAAAATGACAATGTGACCGACACTCAAATTCCCTTGGAATTATAAGGACATAATTTACCTAATACCTAACCTCTTATTCCAAGGCTGTATGTGGCCCCTCAAAACTTTGGCTTCCATAGACCTCATAAATTAACAAATTATATTTTTTAATAAGTCAGAAACAAAAACATATAGTAAAGATGTGATTGGAGAAGGAAGGAGAACTGACATATGGGTGATAATCTTTTCCAACTCTCTAGGCAAACTGTCTCTGTGGTTTCCTATAAATGTCACAAAACGTAAAAAAAGAGAAAACCCTTGAAAAAATTTGAGTGGACTCTCCTCAAACCAGCTTTAGGGAGAATAGAATGCAAAACTATCTCAAAATAGTGTCCCTATTCAGAATTTGTCCAAAAAGTAATATAATTGCCAAAAAGCTTAAATTATGTCTGCTAATGATTTTAGTATGGATATTATCACTTTTCCCATTTTTAAAAAGTCATTTTTTAATATTCAAGTTCATCAATCTCCTAAACTGTTAAAACCTGTGGGAATCCTCGCTGAACTGTGTGGTCTGCAGATCAATTAGCATCAATATGAAAATTAATTTTTTCTTCAGGTAGCACCTACCTTTTGAAATAACTTTCTCAACATGATGATATGCCAGGTCTCAAACATATGTGTTTAGCTATTTTTAAAGATATATATATATATTATTGACTTTTTCTAGTCATTAATAGTTAACGAGAGTGACCTAATTTTTATCCTATTCTCATTGCATGTTAGTGGAGGTTTTTTTTAACTAAGAAGCCACCTGTAAATAAAGGGTCTCATTTTTTCTGAATAAAATAATGCAGATTTGTAATTCGAGGGCATTTCTAGGTTCTAAATTCTTCTGAAACATGAGCACACTAGACAATAATTATTAGCTAGAAATTGGTGGTAATAAAGGTGCAGACTGGTATATAGATTAATTTGCCTACTTTAAAACTTACTCATTCATAAAGCTGGAACCTGTATAAAACTGTAAAGTTGAACAATCCTAATCATAACAATGATTACAATGATAGTGAATCTTGCAAGGACATCTTGCAAAATTAAACAGTCTTGTTTAATTTTTAATAAGTGTTCTTCAGTTTAACATTCATAGCTGAAATCATATATCACCTGGCCAAACACGTAACATAATTTGTTTGCTTTTGATTTAATGTCTTCTGTGAAGTGTCTCTATGGATTGCAACCATGGTTTATACTTTAACAGACAGCATTAACCAATTAACTGTGGGTCATTCAATAAACCATGGTTTAGCAATCTAAGGGCTACAGCAATAAATAAATCAGAATGGTGGTGTAAATATGTTGTAACCATACACACCGCTTCATTACAGATACTGTGATACAAATGCTCATTCTTTGTGTGCTGGAGTCATATTCCAAAGCCCCACATATTTTCACATGCTTGAGAGCATCTAATGCTTCATACTTGAAGACAGAACGGGCCACATGGAGTTAAAAAAAACATATTTATTACTTTAAAAATTTTGAATGGACATTATTGTCTACTAGAGTTTATCCTTATTTTCCCTCACAACCTCACCAAGCAAGCTAATTTTCAGTTTGTAGACTTTGTGAAAAAGATAGACAGATGGGTTCCGTTGAAATATTTCTTGCCATCTGCTGATAAACTGAAAGTGGAATGCCGATTAAAAATAAAAAAGACAGACAACAAACATGGGAGAGGGGAAGTTATCTTTCTTTCAGTCTGAGATGTGATAAAATCCCTTTGTGGCAGTTCTCAATGACTGCATTAAGAGCCTCATTTCTAATCTAATACCTATAATTTTTCAGGTTGCAAAACTATGTATTGTATAACCGCTTGAGACTAGTATAAGCTAAAACACAACAAGCCACATTACTTATAAAAACATTTAAAGTTTAGACGCTGCAAAGAAGAAAAAACTGACTTCAATCATTGTAATCTTGTTCAACATCTGTCAGATGAACTGAGTGCCAGTCCTTACTTGTTAGACCAGAATTGTAAAAACTTCATTTTTGGAAGTAAAGATAAATTAACTTACAACTAGGATTCTCACTGAGTGTCAGTATGCTTATCAATTATATTTCTGACAAAACAGAAAAACAGCAGATTGTTTCATTGGGCATTAAATTCAGCTTTTGGAGAAATCTCAATTTTTATTTTAACAAAGAAGGAAAATGAAGTTTTCTCCCATGTACCAGATGCAACATTTCTATAACCTTTAGTATTGTTATGCAAATGTTGCTGAATTGGAGATTATTCTGTACTGGAGACTGAGATTTTGAAGAGAAGTAGGTGGCCAAAGAGTAAATGTTATGTGTGGTTTCCATTACTGTATTAGTGCTTCCCTTCTATAGTGAGTGTATGAAGTGTAATCTCAAACAACCATGTGTAACAGCCCACACATGATGATAAGAGAATTCCTCTGCTTTTAGTGGTCCACATTATTTTCCCCATAACAACTCTGTGAAGTGAGTTGGGCTTGAGAGTGCCTTGGTCCAGAATCACCCAACCAGTTTTTCATTTTAATTTTTCCCCAATTTTTTTATTCATTTCATTTTTTTATATAAATTGTTACAGGAAGACTTTTAGAAAATACAGTTTTGCCCTGAGAAAGAGGAAAGATAAGAAACTCCAAAAAACCTGCCTTGATTTTGTATGGTATAAAATGGGGTAGAAATAAACTCTGATAATCTTTCAAGATTCTGTTATTCTACCTTAAAATAATTATGAATATTCCTAGAATCCCTACATACCCTATTACTTGACCTTGCCTACCTTTTTTGTATGCTTTTGTCTTTTAACTTTTTAATTCTAAAACCAGCCAGAGTCAGGCAGCCTAGAAATCTGATGAATAAATAATCTGTGGTCTCATTATTAAAATATTAATAAAATATTAATCTCAATATGGCAGACACTGAGTATTTCAAGGAATGTACAGTCTGATAGAGTAAATAAACTATGAGATTGAAAAACACATGCATTATCCTTTACTTTCTCAAAAATGTAATCCTTACAGTTTATTTATCAATTCTAGAATAATAAATAGGACATTCCTGTCACATGATTTTGACTTCCTACAAACATCAACATCCATACCACTGAAGTTATAAAGACCAGAATAAGCTGGCATTCTATGAAACAAAAACATAAACAGATGCTAAACATGTGTTTTGGTTAAGTTATTTTTCCTTATACTTTGGAAGGAGAGAGATAGAGAACAACAAAACAAAAAGAATAACAAGAAAAAGTAATGTATTTTGTTTATAAATAAATAAAAATTAAAAAAAGTTACCACTAAACTCAATGACTTCCATGTGCTCAAGCACTTTAAAAACAGGACAAAATTTAGAAGTGCCATCAATCCACATCAAAATCAGCAGCATTTTGGGTGGGAGAATTTTTTTCCCCCTCTCCCATTATATTATCAGCTATTGTTGTCTACCAATTATGATCTGCTTTCTCTATGTGGAACTGAATACACAATAGGATTCAAACAATGCATCCATCTCAGGACTAAGATCTGATTTCATGAAAAAAAAAATAATTATCTGATCTTTAGTAGGACAGGATGTTACATGCCCTATTCTTGTCTCAGAGAGAACAAAATATGGATCTACTGATTGTTCTTTAATTTTTTTTATTTTTTGCAATGAATCAGCAAGCCTAACTTCCTGTAGTAACGAAAGTGCGCAATTGTGCTTCTATACTAGGTCTTCCTTTGAACAGTCTTTTAATAACTTAAGGAGTGTTACAAGTAAGCGGATCTTCTTTACATCCTGCTTGACCTTCACAAATCTACTTTGCAACTAAACCAGGTTCATAGTAGGTCTTGTGTGAGCAAATATTAAACAATCCTAGCCTCCTCAGCCTGACAAATACAGAATATGGTGGCTTCCCAAGAAGTCTCAATATATAACTCAAAGCTGTCAAGGTTAAACTCCAGAACCTATGATGCAGGTTCTTAAATGCATGCATGCGAAAATGTAGATTCAGTGCACTAAGTATGAATTATTTTTCTGCCATTATTTCCCTGGTTTAGCGGAAACACAGAATCATGAAATTGTAAGTGATCATTAAACTACTGAGATCAATATCCTGTTCAGTAGAGAAATACTTACTGAAGCTTTTTTTGATAAATGGCAGCCAAGTCTTAAACATATCCAGCAAAACTAAATCTGCTACAGTCCTTAGGAAGATGGCTTCATTATCAATGTTATTACCACTTCATGTGATTTTGAAATTATGCTTGTGATGTTTTGTTTGCAGTCTTGGCATGGTTTTCTCTCAACCTGTGGCCACTTTTTACATGTGCAGTTAGTGAGCCAGATGTTCATGTCTTATATTTTCCATTTGATTTTTAGGGTAATTATTTCGGGGGGGGGGGGGACAGAAAGAAAACAATTATGTGTGCCTATCTTGCACCTAGCTAACATTATGCACACATCTGAAAGTTGCTTTACATACTCATTTTGGAGACTTTCTCTATCCTCAGCCATTTAGGACAGGCCAAAATGATTAAGGGATGATGAAATTTATAGTCCTCTAGGGCATCAAAGGATTTCAAAAGAAATCAGTCCAGATTTAAAACTTCTGTGAAGTCTAATATAATTTTCCATCATGGAAAAATCAGTAGGCTTGGAACATGCTCTTTCACTTTGAAAATTATTACCATCAAGTCAATAAAAACATCTGACTAACATCCCTGATCAGGATTTGATGTAGGGGGTGGGGTGAGAGTTTTGTTTTTGCATTTTAATGAAAACACACTTGCTTTAACATTAGGGTTCTTTGCAACTAACAAGACACAGTAGTACAAAATTCAGGACAAACACAATAGTAGCTCCAGATGCTGCAGGCATTTTGTTCAATATTTGAAATTAATCTAAATATCATATGTATAGTGCGGAGAGTGGAAGGCCTTCTTGGCTTCTAGGGGCTTAAGGAAAATTATTTATTAAATATAGGGAAGAAAGTTTATGGTCCAATCTGAAAGGGAAATTCAAGTTTCAGATTTAAATCTCAGGAATCCAGTCCAGTACAGAGGGACGTTCTTTGTCAAACAGATCAATTGGGTTGTTTCTAGACACATTCAATTTCAACTCTCAAGAACCACTGGCTACAGCTAACGGGGGCTAGTAAAATACAGGTAGTCCTCAATTTATCACAACTGAGCCCAAAATTTCAGTTGCTAAGGAAGACAGTTGTTAAGAGTTTTGCCCCATTTTCAGACCTTTCTTGCCATAGTTGTTAAGTGAATCACGGTAGCTGTGAAGTTAGTAACATGGTTATTAAGTAAATCTGGCTTTCCCATTAACTTTGCTTGTCAGAAGGTCACAAAAGGTGATCACATGACCCTGGGACACTGCAACCATCACAAAAACATGCCAGTTGCCAGGTGCCTGAATTTTGATCTCGTGACCATGAAGAGGCTGCAATGGTTGCAGGTGTGAAAAATGGTCATAATTTACTTTTGTCGGTACTGTTATAATTTCAAGCGGTCACTAAATAAATGGCTGTAAGTCAAGGACTACCTGTACCAATTCCTATCAGGAAAGTGCCAGATCAAGGAAAGATCTAAGAAATCAGATGAGCTCAGTTACTACAATCCAATCACAACACTAACCCCAACTTCATCATCATCTTCTAGGTTAAAGATGCAGCCTTTCAAATGGGCATTCAGTGAGTAATTGTTTCCATTGTTTTATTTGAATTTTAATGTATTGTTGTTATTATTCTCATTTGAATGATACCAGGGCTTCATGGTTCAGTTTGAATTATACAGTATGAATTCTATTGGGAACTGATGCTTCAGAGCCGGAATTGTTTAATTTTAATGTAATTGGCCTTTTACCTTGGTTGTTTAATTTTGTTATTAGTGGGTGGCAAATCTGCTTAATAAATGAATCAATATAAACAGTACTTCCAGCAATACCACACTTAGCATTTTACAGTTTTTTTTTAAAATCAGTAATTCAAAATTCAGAGAAAACAAATCTAAACAGACACATATATTGTTCAAATGCCATGTTGAATAAGTGCACCAGATACCACACATTTTAAAGGGTTTACAGAGTTATATACAACAGCATCTTGAAGTGGCCTTACATGCATACATATTCCTGCTTCCCAGAACAATATGCTAAGCCAGAAAAGAAAAGAAATTCCTGTCTTACTTATTCAGCTGCTCCTATTTGGAGCAGCAAAACTTAACTAGAAAATTGTGTTGAGTCCAAACTCAAAATATGACTCGTACACAAGCTTGAGTGAATTAAAAGTAGGAAATAAATCCAACAGCAATTGGCTTTATCCTCCAGTTAGTTAAAAAAAAGGTGTGGATCCCACATCCTAATGTAGTACTAAAGGCTTTCTATTTTAATAAATATCTTTAGCATTACAACCTATGAAAGTATGCTTCCTATTAGTAATGAGTCCAAATTGTCAGCAGTCTGTAATAAAGTGGCCACATTTCTATGAAGTTTTAAGATACTCTGTGATGAATGAATAGCAGATCTGACAAGCTAAAAACGGGTTCTTAAGTCTGGAATTATGCATTAACATTCATTGAGTAAAATGTTTTCAGAAAAATACCAAGTAGTGTAAAATCACAGAGTTGGTGGGAGGATAAAAAAATCTTCATTAATGCTAGTCCTAATATTTGCCAAGTCAACGCATGGGGGTGCAATAATCTGCCTTGAATTTCTCATTTTTTTACCTTTGAGAAATATCCTCTATCTTTCAACCTTTTTCTGTTTTGAATATCTCTTGTTTGAGCTTATTCTTTAGCTGACAGCCATAGAGAGTCACTGGTGTTTTCTGCTATGCATCTTCCTATACTCTGAAGCCCTCCTTCCAATGGCCCACATTTCCAGACCTGAAAAAGTTCAATGGGAAGAGTGGTTTCACAAAGTCTAACTTTTGAAGCCCAGAAATATAGGCATTTACAGGGGAAGGAGGAATCATCACATGGGTATTACGATGTCATGACACCAATGAGACATTATCTTCTTGTTAGTCCATGATTCAAAAACTAAGTTACATCCTTTGTGTCATGATGCATTCCTGTCATCTTGTTACAGATATTGCTGGCCAGGGCAGATATACAGTAGTGGCCAAAATTGTGGAAACCTTTTGGGGAAAGTGTACAGTAGAAATGCCACCTTTGGTTAAGTTTCCACCAATTTTTCTTCTAGTTTCTTTATAACCGTAGCCTTGTTCACTTAATAATACTATTTTACATCACTTTCTGGGCAACCAGTCAACTCTTTGCACCATTACTTTAATTTTATTATGTTTTACAAGCTCACTAAATGAAAGAACACAAAAAAACCCCAACCGACTTGATAGCAATCACACAACACACTGACAAATGTCCTCCTCTCAGCTTCAATACATGACATCAATAATTGAATCCTACTGTGATCTGATTGGCTCATTGCTAAAACAAGATGACACCTGATTGCCTCTTTAAACACTCATGCTCACTGGCTACAATCAGATGAAGGAAAGCTACCTGATATCAACCTAAGCAAGTTGTGCTTCCTTTTTCTGGTTATTTGGCTATAACGTTTCATAGAATACAGTACAGATAATTAAACAAACTTTGTTGCATTACATTCTTGATTAAATTATCTTTCCATTGATATATAATTTTATGGTACTACTCCAAAAAAACACATGGTGTTATTAGCCATCAAACCTCAAAAATACACTTTTCCCAAAAGGTTTCGACAATTTTGGCCACTACTGCCTGAAAGAAAACTGAAAATTCACATGAATACTTCTTGGCCACCTCATAAATAAAGTAAATGCAAGAACTCCTCAATCTATCCACGAGAATTTGACCAAAAGTTTATTTGCTTTTGAAATCAATTTTGGAAGTAATTCTTTTCTACTAGAATAATTATTCAAAACTATGTTTTGGATGACACTGAATGCAGCCTCTCATTCTCTTTTGTCTTTTTTCATATTTCCCTTCTTCATATCACATTAATACACTACTGAAATTTCAATACTGTCCCATTGTAAATTGTCTTAAATTAAATTAAAGCATGTGTTTATACTTGCTCATAAGTTAAGTAAATGCATACCATATAGGTAGAAGGACTCAATCTTGTTTCACCTTTCAATGCTGTTAGGACTGAAATTCTGTTGAGGTTCATCTGTTGAGGGTTAACAATATTGAACTACATAAACCACTGATCTCCTTTGGTAGAGGCAGCCTCCTAAATTAATGTCCCAATATGCACATTTTAATGATAGTGTCTGCTGGCAAAACAAGATCCACATGGTAAAAATACACAAACACATTGCAGAGGGCAAAGCTCTCTTCCTCTTCCTTTTGTCCCTCCTATGATGTATTTTAAGGACCTTGCATGATTCACAAACATGAAAGGCAACTGCTGGCACATATGCATAAGAGATATATAAATATTTAGATATATTAAGTACCTTATACAGTTGTAATAATTATATGTTAAGGTAGCTTTTCGTTTCTGTGTTCTTTTTCTCTTGCAGTGTCCACCTTAAAGCCTTTTAGTCAACTGTCAATGGGAGAGGTGATGACTTTGAGAAGTACAAGCTGACACACATAGGTTTTTCTGGAATTGTTCCTATTAGATTTGATTTAAAAAGCAAATCCAGAAATACTTCACAATGTAGCCTAGAAATAATTTCACATTTGTTCAACTAAGTAAAAGACAACTAATCAAGGATTCAGAGGGTCTTAATACCGACACCTTTTTATGTCTAAGTCTTCATTAAAGAGAGTCCACTTCTGCCAGATAAAGTTTATTGATGAAATTTAAAAAGGGAAGAAGAGAAACATTATATTGGAAAACAGTGTAGCTGCCTTCATGTATCACATCAAATCCTGAACCTGAGAACAAACCACACTGCTGTATCTACATCAAATTTGAGAACAAATGAACCATTATCAAATTCAATAAGTACAATTTCAAAAATTATATTTATGATGCCTGATTTTGGCCTGGTAAGTACAGGCAATTGCTAGGTTGAATCACCAACTTACCAACAATATTTTACCCTAGCAGAGCATAACTCTATGTGTCTTCAAAAACATGTAGATTCAAAATTTCAAACATAGAAATGAAAATATGCAATACTTTTTTTTCATTCCCTAGCCAGTGTGGTTGAGTTTCCTCATTCCCTGCAAATATAGCACAAATGAGTCACAGTCATTTTTTTTCTCTCCCTCTTTTTACTGAAACAGCTGTGATCAGAATCTATTTGCAGGAGTAACAACAGCAAAGATTTGTACCACACCTAACTAAAATTAGTTTGAAGTAACCAGGCTTCCCATTTGAACACATACTGTTCCAAATTTAAGAAATAAAAAATGGCATCTGTGTCCAAGATTACAGGCTTCCAAAATGATGTTAAACTCAATACAGGCTTTCGAAATCATGTTTAACACAAACTCCACTAAGTTTGTGTCTCAATCCCATTTGAGCAATTTGAGACATTCTGTTTTTTCTCTAGGAACTTAATAAGGCATACATAGAGCTCCTTCCATCAATTTTTCCACATAACTACTATGAGAGTTTTTGAATGGCTGAAATAATTAAAATGAACTTCCATGGTTAAGGATAGATTTAAAACTACATTTTCTTGGCCTTATCCCAGCATCTCAACCATTCAGCCATTCAAAAAAAAAAGGCTTCAAAAATGCTAAACAGCAAATTCTGAGATTTAAGAATATGGTTTAAAAACATCTTTATCTAATATGAGACTTCATTGGTGCTGAAGCTCAATCTCATCACCTCAACCAACATCGTATTGATTGTTGCTAGTGTTACGGGAACTCTATTCAACACATGTGAAGAGAAAATTGATTTCTATCAATGTGAAGATGTACTTACTATAACCAAAGGAAACTTTCCTAAACTTTAATCCGAAATATCAAACAAGAAATTTCTAAGAATCTGAAACATATGCACACAGAGCAGAGGAGTGAAAAGTATTCAATCAGGGAAAATGAATACATCAAAAGTTTAGCAACTTAGGCCATGTTCAGACTTAATGCTAAGCCATAACATGAATAATTATTTTTGATTTAGCAAGTGGTACAAGCCAACTCATTATAGTTTAGCATTACACACAAACTGGGAAATCTCATAGAGGCCAAAGTAGGATTAGAAATCTGCCACAGCAATGTGGCTCAGCACACAAGTATTGGCATATATACATACTTAAGTCAATTTCTCCAATCCTTGGGTTTTCTTAGGGTATCACAGGTGGTGCTTTTTTTGAAAAAAAAAACCCATTTTGGTCTAACCTCTCAAATCACGTACCATATAATAGAATAACAAAGTTAGAAGAGGCCTTGGAGGCCTTCTTCTCCAACCTCCTGACAAGCAAGAGACCCATACCATTCCAGAGCCTGTCCCATCTCTTCTTAAAAACCTCCAGTGATGGAGCACCCACAACTTCTGAAGGCAAGCCGTTCCACTTGATTGTTCTCATTGTTAGGAAATTTCTTCTTAGTTCTCGGTTGCTTCTCTCCTTGATTAGTTTCCATCCATCTTTTCTTCTCTTGCTTTTTGGTGCTTTAGAAAATAGGTTGACCCCCTCATCTTTATGACAGCCCCTCAAATATTGGAACACTGCTATCATATCACCCCTAGTACTTCTTTTCAGTAAACTAGACAAACCCAATTCAAATTAAATTCAAATGTCTTTGTCTTGCCAAGCAAGTCACCTTTTCCTCAAGCTTTCTGATGTATTGTCCATACCTTATATTATAACACCACACCCAAGTAATTGTTTTACTACCTAATTCATTTCCATACATTTCTTCCCAAAATATATTAGATTAGTAAGTAACTAAATATCCAAAGGGCTAGGTTGATAAAACATAATCCAGCCATTCAACAAATGTCTTCTTAAAGACAGGCTAGTTTCATATTCTAAACACTACTACTCTGTGCAAGCAGCATCCTTTAAATAAGTACTTTCTACCTGTCTTTGATTACTCAGTTGCAAGGAGTGATGTAATACATGAATTTGCATGCAGTTAATTCCAGTTGTTACTAAAGGCACTTAAGATTAGTAAAGGAGTTGAAGAAATTTTAAGAGTGTAAGGACGTTAAGTTATGTCACCCAGGAGAAAATTTAAGTCTCTATAGTTCGTTGTGTCGATTACAAAGGTTAGTCAAAGTAATTGTGAGGGTAACAATCCACAATGGGCAAATATGACGGTAAATATAAGTCTTTAATTACAAGTGTATAAGGGTTTCTGACTCGAGTAGAAACAGGTGGTTTAAACAAAGCTGAAAAACAGGGCATTGTTTTGACCCCTGCATAGCACCAGCTGAGTTTCCTCTGTTAATTAGAAGGCCGATATGACAATGACTACTTTTGACTATAAATGCTTCCTGAAAGATTCCTAACAGAGTAAAAGGAAAGGACAAATGAAATGCAGCTAAAAAGAAACTATTTCAGATATTCCTTTTTTTCAGTGACAAAGTTTTTAAAGGTCTCAAGGTCTGACAGACACTGCAAAGCCTGTCTAAAAGAAAGTAAAAGGTAAGGCTCGTCTATAAAGAAGATGTACAAATTTAGAGACTGTTTCATGTCATAAACCAATTCTCAATCTGTTTCAAATAAAAGGTGTCTTTAAATGTGCTGCTATATATACACACACATACATATACTGTCAGCAGTAACAGTATACAATATAGGTAACTGAAACTAGATGGTACTGGGCAAAAGGTATACAGTGATCACATCTCCTTTCAGATGCATTAATATATACATTAAACAAAGTGTGGTGCCTTAGATTTTGGGACAACAAATCTTTATGACCTCATGTTTACAGGAACTGTTTTACTATCAATAAGGATCTCAATGCAGTCAAAATTAAAGTGCTTCTAATCATACAGTCCCATATATATAATCCCCCACTTACATTTATCCTGATTGATAGTGTTCCAAGAATAAATAAGATAAGATAACCTTCATTGTCATTTTTTATACTGTGGGCACAATGGCACACATAAAAAATGAAATTTAGTTGCCCGCTCTCAAAATGAAACACATACATGACACACCCCTAAACATACTATGAACAACATATGTATAGACCCACATCCCTACATATACTGTACGTAGCAAATAAATATTAAATATTGTCCATCTTGAATATATAACGGAAGGAGAAAGCTTGAGAGTTCGCAAGGTTAATGCTGTATGGAATGAAACTCTGGTTGAATCTGGATGTTCTGCTTCGGATACCACGAAGTCTCCTCCCAGAAGGTAACAAGGAAAACAGGTCGTGAAGAGGATGTGTAGTGTCCCAGATAATCTTACGGACCCTGCTCAAGCAGCTCTTCTGTGCTATGTCTTGGATGGGAGGGAGGGAACTGCCAATGATCTGTTTGGCCATTTTCACCACTCTCTGCACCGCCTTCCTGTCTGAAGCAGTGATGCCTCCAAACCAGACTGTGATGCTGTATGACAGGATGCTCTCGATTGTCCCCCTGTAGAAAGTGGTCAGGATAGGGGAAGGAAGATGTGCTTTTCTCATGCAGCACAGAAAATGCAGGCGCTGCTGTGCCCGCTTCACCAGTTTCTCACTGTTGAACGACCAAGTCAGCCTACTCGTTAGCTGCACACCCAGGAATTTGATGCTGGTAACCATCTCCAAAGGTGAGTCATTTATGCACAGAGAAGTGTGGCTGTGTTTGCCTTTTCTGAAATCAACAATGATCTCTTTGGTTTTTCCTGTATTTAAAACTAGGCTGTTTTCCTTACACCAGTTCACCAACCCTTCAAACTCCTTGCGGTAAGCTTCCACCTTGTCATCCTGAATAAGGTCCACTACTGTTGTATCATCTGCAAATGTCACAATATGGTTGGTGACAAACCTAGCACAACAGTCATGGGTCAACAGGGTGAACAGCAGCGGACTTAAGACACAGCCCTGAGGAGAACCTGTGCTCAAGAAAATGGTATTAGAGGTATTTGTTCCAACTCGCACATATTGGGGCCTGTTGGTAAGAAAATCAAGAATCCAGTTGCTCAAAGGAGTGTTTAAGCCTAAAAGGCCCAGGCCCAGTTTGTCTACTAGATGCTGGGGAATGATTGTGTTAAACGGCGAACTATATATATATAATTGGTAAGATTTATATATATATATATATATATATATATATATATATATATATATATATATATATATATATATATATATATATATATATATATATATATATATATATATATATATATATATATATATATATATANAATCATTTCCTCAACTTCTTTAAAATTCTCACATTCCTGCAATTCAATACAGTGGGTCCTCTTTTAAATTCAGAGATATCAAGCAACACAGCTAATGTTTCCAATCAGTTTCATTAACACTCCCATTGTTAGGTGTTACCCGTTTATACTGCCATTTATATTCAGAAATTAATGTTCACATATTCCCAAAGACTGAGCTATAGAAACAGGTGGTTTAAACAAAGCTGAAAAACAGGGCATTGTTTTGACCCCTGCATAGCACCAGCTGAGTTTCCTCTGTTAATTAGAAGACTGATATGACAATGACTACTTTTGACTATAAATGCTTCCTGAAAGATTCCTAACAGAGTAAAAGGAAAGGACAAATGAAATGCAGCTAAAAAGAAACTATTTCAGATATTCCTTTTTTTCAGTGACAAAGTTTTTAAAGGTCTCAAGGTCTGACAGACACTGCAAAGCCTGTCTAAAAGAAAGTAAAAGGTAAGGCTCGTCTATAAAGAAGATGTACAAATTTAGAGACTGTTTCATGTCATAAACCAATTCTCAATCTGTTTCAAATAAAAGGTGTCTTTAAATGTGCTGCTATATATACACACACATACATATACTGTCAGCAGTAACAGTATACAATATAAGTAACTGAAACTAGATGGTACTGGGCAAAAGGTATACAGTGATCACATCTCCTTTCAGATGCATTAATATATACATTAAACAAAGTGTGGTGCCTTAGATTTTGGGACAACAAATCTTTATGACCTCATGTTTACAGGAACTGTTTTACTATCAGTAAGGATCTCAATGCAGTCAAAATTAAAGTGCTTCTAATCATACAGTCCCATATATATAATCCCCCACTTACATTTATCCTGATTGATAGTGTTCCAAGAATAAATAAGATAAGATAAGATAACCTTCATTGTCATTTTTTATACTGTGGGCACAATGGCACACATCAAAAATGAAATTTAGTTGCCCGCTCTCAAAATGAAACACATACATGACACACCCCTAAACATACTATGAACAACATATGTATAGACCCACATCCCTACATATACTGTACGTAGCAAATAAATATTAAATATTGTCCATCTTGAATATATAACGGAAGGAGAAAGCTTGAGAGTTCGCAAGGTTAATGCTGTATGGAATGAAACTCTGGTTGAATCTGGATGTTCTGCTTCGGATACCACGAAGTCTCCTCCCAGAAGGTAACAAGGAAAACAGGTCGTGAAGCAGCGCTTCTGTGCTATGTCTTGGATGGGAGGGAGGGAACTGCCAATGATCTTTTTGGCCATTTTCACCACTCTCTGCACCGCCTTCCTGTCTGAAGCAGTGATGCCTCCAAACCAGACTGTGATGCTGTATGACAGGATGCTCTCGATTGTCCCCCTGTAGAAAATGGTCAGGACAGGGGAAGGAAGATGTGCTTTTCTCATGCAGCACAGAAAATGCAGGCGCTGCTGTGCCCGCTTCACCAGTTTCTCACTGTTGAACGACCAAGACAGCCTACTCGTTAGCTGCACACCCAGGAATTTGATGCTGGTAACCATCTCCAAAGGTGAGTCATTTATGCACAGAGAAGTGTGGCTGTGTTTGCCTTTTCTGAAATCAACAATGATCTCTTTGGTTTTTCCTGTATTTAAAACTAGGCTGTTTTCCTTACACCAGTTCATCAACCCTTCAAACTCCTTGCGGTAAGCTTCCACCTTGTCATCCTGAATAAGGCCCACTACTGTTGTATCATCTGCAAACGTCACAATATGGTTGGTGACAAACCTATCACAACAGTCATGGGTCAACAGGGTGAACAGCAGCGGACTTAAGACACAGCCCTGAGGAGAACCTGTGCTCAAGAAAATGGTATTAGAGGTATTTGTTCCAACTCGCACATATTGAGGCCTGTTGGTAAGAAAATCAAGAATCCAGTTGCTCAAAGGAGTGTTTAAGCCTAAAAGGCCCAGGCCCAGACTGGAACAGCCATTTCAAACTTTTTAGTTCTTTTCAACCAGACATACCCTTCTGAGATTCGAACCTGGGCTGTCTGCATGTTAAGCAGATGTATTAACCTCTAGGCCACAGGTTCTTTCTCACTTTGTCAGCTATGAGACAGGGGGGAAGAATTATCTTGAGTTTGGTGCACCCTGTCGGCCCAAATATGGGAGAAAGGATATATAAATCTTACCAATTTCTAACTTAAAAAACAAACAATAATGGCATTAGCTTTCTATGTATAGCCCGTTCTATTTAGAGTAGTCAGATACATATGTAAAGAAGGAATTAATATACATATACCGGAGAAACGTTAGCTCTTCTTTCATCAAAATTAAAATCAGGTGCACTGTTTCCTTCAGGGTCAAATAACCAGCATGTTTCCATGTATAACAAAAGAACAGTATAAATGTTCCTTACCTATTTATTTACTTAAGATTGAAATAGTCAAAATCAAAATTACAAAATACAAATGCTTACTGAATTGTAATACGATTACTTGGTGCATGTTTAATCTGTTCTTGTAGCATTATGCAAAATTGCAGCCTGTTTTCTATTCTAAAAGTAGCAACAGTCTATGACTTTTGATCACAAAATGTGTTTGTGTGTGCTGGAGTGCTCCTACACACCTTTACAACATGTATAGATATATTCACCTGCAATTTGTTTAAAAATGCAAACTGCATCCTATGAAGCTCACAAATTATGTTATTCAATCTTTAATTAGATCTTTTTATTCAGCAAAAAACAAAAGCACTGGACTGCAGCCATAGCTTCTCTAAAAAAAGTCTAAAAGACTGGTGAGAAGCACTTGTGGAAATAAAGTTGATGCTAGAAGTGTGTGTGTGTGTGTGTGTGTGTGTGTGTGTGTGTGTGTGTCCGATGTCACCAAAAAAGAGGACCATGGAGATAATGGAATGGTGCCTGCTCACACCTAACTAAGGAGTCTTTGGTTTAAATTTCATCTTGCAGAATAAATTTAGGCAAATCCTACTTTCTCAACCTGAGTTTTTCCTCTTCCATCTTGTGCTGCTTGCAACTGTGTGTTTATATTCTTTAAGAACTCAGGGAAAACATTAAGTAAAGGCTACATCTAATTAGTGAGGCAACTTTATTTGAAATCAAGCTTAGCAAAAAGTATGTGCTTGCCCAGAAAGAGATCACAAAACAGTAAACAACATTGTTTTTATAAGCCTGGGCTAGAACAGCCGCCAAATCTTTTCTTTCCCTACTCAGAAGAACATTTTTGCATATCAATAGACTCATCCTGTATTAACAGACCTTTAAAAGATAAATCCAAATTTAAGGAAGGAAGGACAGAACTGTTGACACTATAATGTGCTGAAAGATACTTTATGCTCCTTAAAATATCATGGAATCAATATGTATGTACTGACATTCTTGGAAAATAGGGACCATTAAATTATTTATGAAAGTTGACTATTTTTATTCACATTTCCATTTGAATCTGCAGATATTCAGAACAGTCTGAGGCAGAAACAATGCCTAACATATATAACTAACATTTCCAAAATCTTTTCTTAAATTCTTTTTCCACATTTGGTCTGAATGAACTAAATTGATAAATGCCTAACTTGAATTCTGTGATATGAATATTCTATATATATTTAGGCAGGCTCTAAAATAGGGCATTACAGATATTCTGCATTCTTATACTTGAGGCAAAGTCCAAAAATAGGGCTTTAAAGAGATTCTGCATATATTCAGTACTCAAGCTCCCCTTAACTAAAGCTTTTTCCGCTTCAACCATTTGAAAATCATTCTTAGATATTCCCAAATTGGATTTGTCTTGAAGTACTTTAGTAATGCTTAAGAGCTTTCCTTCCACAGCAAAACAAATTTGGGTGGCCATGAGAGGGAAATCGAATACATATAAAGTCCAAAGTTTATTTTTACATACATACTGACAAGGGTAGCTGAAAAATCACATAGAGAATTACCTAATATCCATTCAGCTGCTGGTGAAAGAAAACTATAAATAAAATAATGCATCTCAAGTAGGATGTTGTACGTCCAATACTCAATGGATCCACATATTTATGTAAGCAATCTATTCAACTTTGATTTACATAATCATGCTCCAATCTTTCATTCTGGCGATATTTTCTGCCAATAGATATATTTATTGCAAGTATAATTTCATTTGTCTGTTTACTTTTATGGAAGTTCTTCAAAGCAATCAATGAATGCAAGTGCTATCAGGAAAAATGTTTTAAACCTATAATATTTTAGCAACATTTTGTTTCTATTTTGTGAATAGAAAAGAGTATTTTCCTGTATATTGAAAAAAATGTTCCTGAAAGTGGGTTAAAAAGCAAGTTAAGAACAGATGTAGCATAACCAGTTAATTCTTTGGTTCTCCAGATGTGAAAGAAACCCAGGCAGAAAATAGCCAGAGTTATTTATTTATTTATTTATTTATTTATCAAATTTGTACCCCGCCCTTCTCCTAGTGGACTCAGGGCGGCTTACAGCCAGTTAAAACAGATAACAATACAAAATACTAAATTTAAAATGTAATTAAAATGAAATATTAATTATTGGCCGTTTCTTTTTAAAATTATTTTAAAACCAAATTAAAATATAAAAGACTTCCCCCACCCCAAAAAATTAGAAAATTATAATTTACAAAGCAAAGAAAGATTATAAGTGTTCAAATATTAGGTTGTGAAAATTCTTATCTCTGGAGGCCAATAGACTTTTGAGAATCTTCTTATTCAGGTAAACATTAGTTTTTAGGCAATATAAAATATATTTGGAGTTGCCTGCTATAAATACACACAACACATACACATACAAACAAACACACAACCATGTTCTTTTCTTTCAGTCTTGTTCTTTAAAAAATAATGTGCAGTTTTAATAGTGGCAAATGCAGCATTAAAGGGGAGTACATACATTTTCAAAAAAAAAGTTTGTATTTGAAATATGCTTGGGCTCAACAAGCAAAAAAAAAGAAAAGAAAAGAAACCTAGAAGGAATAATAAAAGCTTGCAACAAATGGAATGTACAACTTCAATGCCCAAACACATCCATACTGCATCTTATTTCTTCTTGAATTAAGATGATTTATTTTGGTGTCTACTTGGTACTCATTCTACTGTGGCATTTACCCGAGTTATTTTGAGAATGTGGACTTCACATTCTTAACAATGACTATGATAGCTAGAGAATTCTGGGAGTTGAAGTCCACACATCTCGAAGCTTCCAGCTTGGGAAAAAAATGATCTAGAAGATATTGTGTCTTACTTATCATTTTCTTAAATCAAAGATAAGTGATTCCTTTGAATAAAGCTTGACTGATTCTTGATAACCACGGTATCCATGAAGTTTTCTTGGCAAACAGTCAAGTATTTTTATCCTTACTTTCTTCTGTCTTTTGTTTTTTGTTTTCCACTTTCTAACCTGTATTTCAGCTTTGATAGTCCCGTTCAAATATTAAGCCCTGCTTCACTTTCTCAAAATCAGATAAAATTAGCTATGTTCTGCCATTTACTTAGTGATATTGTGTGTTTGCTTCAAGTCTGTCTTAAATCTTGACAACTGCCTGGACAAGTCAGTGCAGTTCTCTTGGCAAAATTTGCTGAAATGGTCTGCCCTTGCCTTCTTTTTGGGCTGAGAGTGAGTGACTGAGCAGAGGTCAACACCAGCTGGCTTTGTGCCTAAGGCAGGACTAGAACTTCCAGTTTCCCGGTTTCTAGCCTGGTGCCTTAATCACTACACCAACTAGCTGTCTACTTATCAGTACAACTGTGTGTGGGGAAAAATACCATAAATTGAAGTTATCCTACAAGTGTTACAATATACATTCTGCACCTATTAAGCTAAAATTCATAGCTATTTCATAAGATCATTTTCTATGCAGCAATGGGCATGTTGTTAAAGAGGCAGCAAAATGAATAAGGGTCCACAGCTGATTACGCTTAAAGAAGAGCCTGTAAAAGAATATTTTTTCTCCTAAGGCTATGATAAAAAAAAAAACAAGCAGCAATAAAATATCAAAACTCTGCCTCCTTAGCTTTTTCAATTTTCAGCACAACCAGACAAGCGTCAAATGTTATATTTAATCACACTGTGCTTTAATTCCAGTCTTAGTTTTTATTATTATGATTCAACTTTCATAGTTTCAACTATCTGATCCAACGATAGCTTGTTTAACTATACTGTTAAAATGTAGAAGGTAAAGAGATGCTTTTCTGTACAAACGTTTAGCCTTCTGGGATTCTGGATTTTTTGATTCCAAATGTAACATCTTGCAAAATCATCAGGAATTCCTGACTTAGCACAACAAAATTTAAAGACAAAAATTACAACCGCAACTAACATGGGCAACTTTACAGTCCTGTGCTGGAATTATTACCTGACATTCTCCTTAGATACTGTATGTGGGATATTTTGAAAAGCAAACATCAAAAATGTACATTGAAGGAAGGAAGGAAGGAAGGAAGGAAGGAAGGAAGGAAGGAAGGAAGGAAGGAAGGAAGGAAGGAAGGAAGGAAGGAAGGAAGGAATTTCCCAGAAGTATATAAACAAAAACAGAATTTCCTACCCGTAAAAGTGATTGAGACTCATCCTTTGACTTGTTATCAGCAGATCCAGGATATGGCTGAAGTGGTCCAGGTTTTTCTCCACTTCCTTGGGGCATGCCTTGCAGGAATCCCTTGGTCTCAACAGGCAAGCTATATACAGGCCTCGCAAGATGAGCAGCTTCTACATTTGGACTATCCCTCAAAGCCTTTGGCTGCTCTTGGACAACAGACACCGTGGTCAGAAGGCCCAAGCTTGTTTGGGTATAGGATGGGCTTCCTCTCAAAATGTCCACTCCTCTCCAAGTTGTACCACGAAGATCATCACTAGACCCATCAGGCCAACCTTTCTCCTTCGATCCTTCTTTTTCCTCCATCTTTTCCTTCTTCACTACACTCTCCAAGATGGGGTCCCCCATTTTTGGATCCGAACTGATCAGGTTATAAACCTTCAGATCAATTTTGGATTCTTCCTTGAGAGCAGCCGCCATCCCATGGCTATCTTCCCCATTGGCTGTGGTGATGTCCATTTCTTGACAGTGCACAGTGTTGAAGTGTTCCAGTAAGGACTGTGTATCAAGCGCTGTAAAGCTGCACTGACGGCATTTATAACAATTATGGACTCTCCTGATAAGAGAGAAAAACAGAGGAGAAAATATTAGAGTAAGTTCATCTATCGTGACCAAATGAAGAGAAATGAATTATTTCCACATCTGGTGGACTGCAAGCCTTTCAGAATTGGGTGAAGATAAAAACTTGTCTAAGTCAACCTTGGGTACGTGAAAACATCATTTGTTCTTTGAAATCTTACTTGTTGTTATTAAGATAATGGTTTCTTGTTGCCTTCTTTCAGGTTCTATCTATCTATATTTAATTTCCCAATCTAGCACAGGGGCCATTCCCTACTGGTCTCCTTTCCAGTTACTAACAGGCCAATCCACCTCAAAGGATTATTGTTGTGGGAAAAATAGGAGGAGGAAGGTTTGTTGGATATATTTGCTGCTTTGAGTTACTTGTCAAATAATTTAATTTACACTGTGATATTCACTTTTCATCCATTCAGTATACAGATAGTCGTTATCTTACAAAAGTTCATTTAGTGACCATTCAAAGTTACTTGTCAAATAATTTAATTTACACTGTGATATTCACTTTTCATCCATTCAGTATACAGATAGTCGTTATCTTACAAAAGTTCATTTAGTGACCATTCAAAGTTGTAACAAAACTGAAAAAAATAACTTATGACCACTTTTCACATTTCCGACCATTGTAGCATCCCCATGGTCATGTGATCAAAATTCAGATGCTTGGCAATTGGCTCATATTTATGATGGTTGCAATGTCCTAGGGTCACGTCATCCCTTTTTGAAACCTTCTGACAAGCAAAGTCAATGGGGAAGCCAGATTCACTTAACAAACATGTGACTAACTTAACAACTGCAGTGATTCACTTAACAACTGTGGCAAGAAAAATTGTAAAATGGGGAAAAACTCATTTAACAGAAATTTTGAGGTCCATTGTGGTTGTAAGATGAGTATCTAAACTTAATGAACTTCTGATCTGCCTTTCATTGTTTTTCTTTCCTGTGCTTTGCCTTTCTCCTTCCTTCTTGTTTTATCCTATTTAAATGCAGGAACATATGAATATTTCCACAAAAATATCAGTAATAGTTATGGTTTTATTGACAGAGAATCAATGTCCTCAATACATGTATTAAATTATTTAACTCTACACTTATAAGTCAATTAAGGTGCTTGATTATAAACTTTTAACAAGTGAATATCAAAAATGAGTGTTCAAAAATTAGTTTAATATTTTTTTTAATTTCCTCTGATTAACTATTTCCTATGTTTTTGTTTTACCCTGATGAAAAAACAACTAAGCTGCATTTATTCATTTATTCCATAGCACTAGGATGAAATAAGTGTATTAGGAAAAAAGAGGAACTTTTATACACCTTGAATTTCTGAGACACTGAATATATAGGAATTGTAGTTCTGTTCATCTATAGAATACAACTGTTTGGTGTCCTTATTCAACTAAAGAATACCATTATAGCTCTTTTCATCTAAAGCAGGGGTAGTCAACCTTGGCTCTTTTATGACTCGTGGACTTCAACTCCCAGAATTCCTGAGCCAGCACAGCTGGCTCAGGAATTCTGGGAGTTGAAGTCCACAGGTCATAAAAGAGCCAAGGTTGACTACCCCTGATCTAAAGAATAGGTTGCCAAAATCTGTTAAAAGTGTTGAAAACTATTGTAGGAAACTATGTTTTCCCTTATTCCTCCCTGCTGAGAAGAATGAGACATATAAATTCATGAGATACAAAAGATCAGCAGGGGAAAAAGAAACCAAGAAATAAATGGAGAATTCATGAAAATTACATGCAACACTATTAGTAGTAGTCTGGCTTCTCAAATAGGAGATTTCCAGTGTTAATATTAATTATAACATTTAGGAAATTTTGCTTCCTCTACCACATTACAGACTTTTAATCTGATATTCTTGTTTTAAAGGTAAATGAATGTATTATTTTTCTTGAATAATGAGAATATGAAAAAGGTCAATGCCAACTAGTAAAAACAGCTAATCCCTGGGTTTTTTTTTCCCCTCCTGAGATCTGAACACAAAAGGGGGGATTACATTTATTAGAACAGAACAGAAGAACAAATAAGAAATTATTAAAATCTACCTATTTTTCATATAATTTTGTAAAATCTGCTTTTAAAAAAATCACATTTCCTTCAAAGATTTTGAATAAAAAGTGAGCTATGAGGAAAGAAAGATTTATTCACTTTGTTAGAAAAAAGCATTGGGATATATCATAAAATTGACAGGTTAAGAGAGGTTAATCAGTAGACTAGAATAGTATTCTAGTCTACTGATTAACCTTAAAAGTATTCTATTATTGACCAAGTGTGATTGGACACACAAGGATTTTTTTCTCCTGTGCATAAACTCTCAGTGTACAAACAACAAAGTAATATAATCATAATACTGATAACCTATAAGAGAAGGTAGTAAAAAAAAGATGAGAAGGATAATAGTAATACAGCCATACTACATGGATAAATATCCATAGACATAAGATGGTACTATGGTAATTAGATGGTCAGGAAAGTGATGGCATGAGGTTAAAAAAACCTATCTCTGTGTCTAGTTTTTTTTGGCATGCAATGCCCTATATAGTGTCCTGAGGCGAGGAGTTGAAACAGTTTATATCCAAGATGTGAGGGGGTCTGTAGATATTTTTTCAGCCCTCTTTCTGACCCGTGTAGTGTACAGGTATTCAAGTAGGAACTATGGGTGGGAGAATACAGCTACTGTAAAGTAGACCTTGTCATGACATTCCTCCATCCTCTTAGTTAGAAGAACACTGGCAAACTTTGCTCACTTAACTCCCCTCAGGCTATATTAGTATTGCAACTCTCATAATTTCTAGTCAATATAAGTTATGCCAACTAGAAATTCTAGAAATTGCACTTCTAACACATGTAGAAGGTTCCAATTTGGGGAAAAGGCTGCCAGAGAATCTTTTATATCTTGTTCTTATATGAGATTCTACTTGAATCTAATTTATTCCTTTTGCCTACCTTATTCCAAACATTCCAATAATTAGTCACTGATCTTGAGAACATTGTCAATCTTCTCATGCTACTTTAGTTAACATTATATTTTTCCTGGAAGGGGAGGTTTTTTCAAGTTTCTTTTCTATTAATTTTTTGATAGAAAATAGTTTTTCTCCCCCAGGCAACCATATCTCTGTGTGGATGGCAAACTTCGCCAGTTGCTGTACATTCAATTATTAGTGGGACTTTCAAGAAAGTGTTAGTTAGCCTCTGTCTCTAAATATCATACAGTTAATACTAGTGAAAGGAGCTTACACCTATACAAGCATAAAATTCTTTTTATAAGTACTATGTTTAGTTTTTTATTCATGTAGGGTCCTTTATGGAATGAGAGTGATGCCTAGGTTTAGCTAACAAATTCTAGAAGCCTCTTTATTCTTTCATTTCTATAACAAAAGACAAAGCAGGAACTACAACTTTACTCCAGAATGCCAATATGCTATTTGTGGATGTGATGAGGAAGGTCATAAATTTGACATCTCTCATCTCTCCTTTGGCATATCTTATCCCCACTCACTGAAAGGCAAATCTGTTGATTTTTCTATGTATAAAACCAGTGGTGGGATTCAAATATGTGAACAACCGGTTCTCTGTGTGGATGCCGCTTTCGGAAGTCCATTCTGGGCCTGGGCAACAAAAAATTAGCTACCAGTTCTGCCGAACAGGTGCGAACCGGCTGAATCCCACCACTGTATAAAACTGCACTAAGGAACTAAAAGAGAATTAGACCTAGTCTGCCCTCCTAGCAGTTTTAAAGTATGCAAATGAGATTAGATTAATAGGTACCATTTTGGTGGGAAGGTAACAGCATTCCATGTGCCTTTGGGTATAGCCATACTGGCCCCATGACCACAGAAATGCTGGTTCCCTCAGCCAAGAAACGGAGATGAACACCATCCCCTAGAGTTGGACACGACTGAACAGGGAAACCTTTACCTTGTCCCTTTAGCCCTTGACCAGCGGACTGGCACAAAACAGCAGGGCTGTAGGCTAAAACAGGACATAAAAATAATAAAAACAATAATCCTGGGAAAAGGTAGAGGTAAACCTTTCCATACTTCTGGCAAGAAAACTCATGCTTATGTCCATATAGTCATCAAAATTAAGGTTGAACTTGAGAATCTTTTATATCTATAAATCTGATGATTTTATTTCTCAGTCTGTTTTTCTGGTGCCGATAATTCACAAATGAAATCTTTTGAAAAAGAAGAGCTTTCTAATTCAGAGATGAATATGCAAAGAAAGTTGACACCATTGCGTAACTACTATCTCCTTCTCCCCTTCCTTCACAGATACACGCACCTGCTTTGAATTCCCTCACAAGGATCTTATTTTTACAGCATCTGGACATTGTGTCTCTGCTGCTCAGCCCATCATAGCAAACGGTCTCACTTTCCCTACTAGATAGATAGGCTGAGTTGGAAATATAGGCTTAAGCTTAGATAAAATACTTGTGAGGCAAGCAAAGGAACCACCATTTGTAGCTACTTTATTGAAGGGATTAAAATACAAAGGAAATATATATGCAAACATATGCATGTACTACTTTTCAGGGCTTTTTTTTGTCATAGAACGCCCAGAATGGAGTTCCGGCACCTTTTTGGAATGGAACCTTGTTCCAGTTCCATACTGCATCCAGGCAAGGCGGGTTGTATGATGTATGTGAGTTCTGGCACCTTTTTTTTTTTTTTAACAAAAAAAAGCACTGCTACTTTTGAATAAGAAAATGGTAAGCGAAGTAATTACCTTTTTTAAAAAATGTAATTTAAGTATGCTGGAATATAAACACTTCATTACAAAGAAGTGTAATGGAACAGCCAGATACTGGCATTAAGATAGGATGGTTGGGTTGTTTTTAAGGGTGGGAGAGGAGAGAAAATAGGAAAAAAGTGAGAGTTCCCCAAAATTTTGAAACTCTTCACAATTACTACTATCTCTAAATTATGAATAGGGAAACAGAGGAGAATCATTACAGTTGAGAAAACTAATTTTGTTTCTTAAATAAAAGATTTTGATTTGCTTTATTTTTATAAACTATACATATTGTATTTCTTCAAGGAAAAATCATTGCTAAACATTTTCTTTGCTGAGATTCAATTTACTAGAGGTTGAAAGATTTAGTTTTAATTATTAAATGACCACAATGATTTGGCAGATACCGAAATTTATTCATTAAATTTAAATGCCACCCAGAATCATTTCTTAGTGAGATGGGCAGCATATAAATTTAATAAATGCATAGTTTGTTTCATTTTAATTACTAATTACGTAATTACTAAAATTACTTAGTTAACAAATTCTAAGAGTCTCTCTATTCTTTCATTTCTATATCAAAAGCCAAAACAGGAACTGTTTTATTCCAGAATTCCTATATTCTATTTGTGGATATGAGGGAGAAAGTCATAATCGTGGCATCTCTCACTCCTCCTCATTCTGTCCCATTCAAAATATTGTCTATTCAGTAAAATAAAAATAGCAAAACACATCCTCTTATTAAACTGCTTATTCAAAATCCAGTCTGCTTTCTGCATGAAATTTATGCATTATTGTATGGTGAGTTTTCCAAACTGAGTTCTTTAAAAAAAAAGTGTTCTTAAAAGAAAAGATCAAGGAGAACAAACAAGAGATCTGATTGTATGTGATGCTTTGCAAGGAGAAAAATGGGAAAATATGTTGGGTCAATTCTGAAAACTTTAGCTGAGAAAGAATGAGAACTGTGCAATATGCAATTTCTAAATACAGCCGATTTAAATGTCTCATATACCTTGGAATAACAGGCATGCCTATTTTCATTCAAGCAGACCATGAAAAGTACTGTATTACTGAAGTATGTAAAACATATGTTCCCACATTGGAACAATATGTTGCCAATTTCCTGTATATGCCATAGAAACAGAACACTTTTTTACTAGCTAACATGATACTGTTTTATTAGAATTACAGTAGCACAGAAACTTCCCAGCCAGGATCTGGACCCTGCTGTGCAAAGCTTTATAGTAAAATAGAATTAAAAGCAAAGAAATAAAATCAGGGCTAGCCTTTAGCAAAACAAGCATAAATCCATAATCCTTAATCCAAAGATATATGTGCAATTGCACCTTTCATGTAACAGGATATTCAGCAATACCAAGGGATACATGTCATTTAATATAACCTTAATACCAATATGATTTGTGTGTAAGAAAATAATATTAAACAATAAATGTTAAAATATAACTTCACACATTTTTTTCTACAAGCGCAGAACAGTTTGAGTCATGTTTCCAGCCTGCGTACTCAGTGGGAAAATAGATAAAATATTGGAGATATGGTTTAATTGTTTGGGGAGAAAAATATCATCGATGCAGAGGCAGAAAATCATCCTTTTAGACTATAGGTAACACAGATAAAAAATGCAAAAGCTCCATCAGCATCAACTCAAATGAAAAGGAATAAGAAATTTCATTCTCATCTGCTATTTATGAGTTGTGTTTTACGTCAGCATTATTCTACTTCATCTTTTGCTTGTAGTTTATGTGTTGTAGTTTAAAAAAAATCTGGAAAATGTTTTTTTTTTCATTATTTGAAATTGTTTCTTTTTTTTTCAATTTTCTGATCCGTGATTGTGGCTTTTCCTAATATAGCAAAAAACAAACAAACACGATCCGTAGCTGGCTGACTGGCCGTACTCAGCGTGTGGTCCTCAATGGAACCGCATCTACATGGAGGGAAGTGTGTAGTGGGGTGCCCCAGGGCTCTGTTCTGGGCCCAGTGCTCTTCAACATCTTCATCAACGATCTGGACGAGGGGATAGATGGGGAACTCATCAAATTTGCAGACGACACCAAGCTGGCAGGAATAGCCAACACTCCAGAAGACA
>NW_015386817.1:53935-99309 GCF_001527695.2 Protobothrops mucrosquamatus
GGGGGACATGATAGCAGTGTTCCAATATCTTAGGGGCTGCCACAAAGAAGAGGGAGTCAGGCTATTCTCCAAAGCACCTGAAGGCAGGACAAGAAGCAACGGGTGGAAACTAACCAAAGAGAGAAGCAACCTAGAACTAAGGAGAAACTTCCTGACAGTTAGAACAATTAACCAGTGGAACAACCTGCCTCCAGAAGCGATGAATGCACCAACACTGGAAGTTTTTAAGAAGAAACTGGACAGCCATTTGTCCGAAATGGTATAGGGTTTCCTGCCTGAGCAGGAGGTTGGACTAGATGACCTCCAAGGTCCCTTCCAACTTTTTTATTATTATTATTAATTATTAATTATTATTATTATTATTATTATTATTATTATTATTATTATTATTATTATTATTATGTAAAGTTTCTTGATACATTTTAAAATGTATCCCTTTCTCAGTATAACCTTTTGAAAAACTAATTTATTGTATAGTTGACAAAAAAAAGTGTTTGATAAATTTTCTAAATACCTACTTTTTCCAGATATCTACTTTGTAAATACTTTGTATGGATTTTTGAGAATGTTACATTTTTTTTGAACTCTCAGATAACTCATTTAATGCAGCTTGTAAATTTCATCACTAAGTAAATAACACAGCAAGGCCTTTTAATGTATATCACAATATGGAATATATTAAAGTTATAAGTGTGCTCTATTTTCTTGTAATAAAACTTTATAATGAATGAGGTGATACCATAAGAACTATATTTGAAGAAACGCAGTAGAAACATAATATGGAATAAAACAAAAGAGGGTGGATCATATTGTTTAACTGCCACCATACTGTTTAATCTACAGAGCAAATTACAAATTGGAAGAGATAACAGCTGGAATAAAAACTGGAGGTCAAATATTAATTTTGGTGTTTGTGTGATACTTCATTAGCTGAAAGAAAAAAATGACTTAGAAGACCTCATTAAGAAAGCTAATACTTGAAAAGTGAGGATTTTGAATTATTCTTAAATATTGCAACAGTTAAAATATAATATTTTATGCTAACATGTTTAGTTGATGGCAAAGTGAAGATAGAGGTTAATTTTGATTCTTTGAGATGGTCAATGTGCTGGAGAACTGAAGAAAAGATGAATTCTTAGGAGAAAGACAATGACAAAATTAGATAGGATCATGATGGATAAGGGCACTTCTATTAAAATAAAGAGAAAAGCAGTTGTAGCAACAAGGTGGCAATGTATGGCAATTAAATCTTAGTTCTGAAAAGCAGCAAGGGGAAGAAGATAGAAATGTCTGAATATAGTTGTAGTGGACTGCAAGAACATTGAGTCAATTAATCCTGGACCAAATAATGATTAACCGTTCCCTTAAAGCAGGCATGTGAAACTCACGATATCATGCGACGTATCATGACTTTTTCCCCATTGCCGGTAATGGGGTAGGCGCGGTTTTGGCGTGACGCATCCAGCCCGCAGGCCGGCAGTTTGACATGCCTGCCTTAAAGCAATAATTAGTAAGTAAAAACTCAAGATATTTTGGGCATATCATGTAAGTAAGTAGATGATGAATCAAATATATATATATATATATAGAGAGAGAGAGAGAGAAACAACAACCAAGGAAAATTCAAAAGGAAGACAACCTACAAAGTGGATGAAGACAATCAAGGAGTTAATTAGAATAATCTTGACAGAACTTTGTCGGTCATTAAAAGATAAGATGGTGAGTAGTTACCAATATAGTTGCTATACTTAAAGCCCAACTTAATCACACTCAGTGGACTATGGTATTACCATTTTGGCAGATAGGGTGAAAGCAAGTCTCTTTATTCTGACCAGCAAAATAAAGCTTTGAAGTTTGTGCCAATTCATTCCCAAAGAAGTTCATATTGGATTCACTGAGTCATTTTGGCAAGATGGGCAGCACAGAAGTTTAATAATGAATAAAATATAAATATCTTCAATACTTAAGACACAGCATTGGAATTCCTGGTTTTACATGCATAATAGAGAACAGAATGTATTACATGGCAAGTCAAGAAATAGGGAAGAAGAGAACTAAGCAATAGAGAAGCAAGAAATCTTAGTATGTTTGCTTTTATGTTACAACTATAGCTTTTTAAATTGAATACTTAATGCTGTCAAAATAATTGAAGCATAATCTACATAAGTAGAAAATAATTTAAAAAATGAATGGTGAATCACACTATTTTTTTAAAAAAATATGCTTCAATATTGATAATATTGATAAAAGTAGTGTGCCACTGATATTAATCAACATTTTATTTTCTTTTGTTTATGTTTTGTTATGTTTATGGTGTTCTATAAAGATTAAAAACTAAAAAATAATTGGGATTTAAACTAAATTGTAATCAGAACCACATCTAATGAAAGGATAGCCTTAATCATATTTTCAATTTGTTTAATATCTCCTTACTTACTTCATTCATCTCAATCATATGCCGCTTTATGTTTATTCTAGTGGTAACATTCAGGCTATACAAAATCCCATCAAAAGTTTTTTAAGAGTTTTTAAATTTGGAACATAAACACCTATTTGGTTACTGCTGAGGGATCTTTAGCATCAGTCATAAAGAGCCATATACAACAGAATTCACAAAGGAAGGGGAAAGGAAATGAGTATTAGGAAAGAGAAGGGTGGATGCAAGGCAATAGTTCTTTCTTGATCATCATCAGAAATATCAGATTTACACTAGTCTGCCAAAAGTCAGAGAAACAACTGACTGAACGAATGAGAAATATGAGAAGCATGGTAAAATAGAACAATATTGAGAATACTTTCTGAAGGCACAAGAACTTAAACTTCATTCCCAATTCAGCATTTGGGCACAGTCATACATGCCTAGATAAAGCATTCAACAACCAGTGAAGCATAAATGCCAGCCAGACTTCGATGCAACAGACTGTGGCATCTGTGGCCATTGCATCAGTGGCCATTTTCTTCTATAATTTACTGTATGCTACTGTTGTTGTTGATTTTCTTTTCTTTTGGTAGTGGTGCTAAGTGGGGTTAGTGTTTTATGCTTGGACACCAGTTATTGTGTACACTGCCCAGAGTCACCTGTATGACATGGGTAATAAGGTAAGGTAAGGTAAGACAGGACGAGGTGAGGTGAGGTGAGGTGAGATGAGATACCTTTTATTGTCATTTTTACTGTGGGGACATTGGCACATATAAATCATAACATAAGTAAAAACAGAAATATGTATGTCACTTGCACAATTTACATTGCTTATGTACTGATGACATACTCTTTGATTTATCAGATATTCATGAATAGTCCTTCACTAATTAATCTATTACAAGATTTCACTGAGTATCTTATCTTAGTAAAACTGTATTCAGTAAGTCTTACCTTAAGCATAGGGCTCCAGTTTCGTACTTCAACATTTGTGTTTAAACTATGGTTCTGCAGGTAATGTTGAATTTTATTTCCCATAAATACTTTAAAGAAATGGGAAGGATGATCTAAAAACTTTTAAAAAGCCAACGTTTCTCTACACAACCAAATACATTTACCTGGAGAAAATCCCACTGAAGTCAGCAAAACATAGGTATGAGAAGACACTCACAAAATCCTCTGTTCCTTGTTGCTCAAGGCAGTCAATTTTCATTTTGCTATGGTTTTATTATTTGCAATCTACAAAGATTTGAATTTAATCTTTCACTCTCTTTTTCAAAAACCCCACAAAAATTTCCCAAAACACAGACTGAAATCATTTGGCTCAATAAATGAGTCAGTTAACTGTTTCTATCATATTTAATCTATCTTAAAATAATTTTGTTCCCTATTTTATCCTAAAATGAAAGTAAGCATGCTTAGCTACATATAAAAAGAAACAAACAATGACAAGAGTAGCAGTATAAATCTTACAGAATAACTGTGTTCAAAAAACAGTTTTGAAATGCTTTTTTGGTAAAATATATGTAAGCATATGACAGGGAAAGAGTATGCATAAATACTGGTTTGTTGTGCCAAAAAGTTGATAGAAATCTAGCCAATTTTTTTTTTAACTCGAAAGTCCAATTTTAGCTTTCCAAAACATATTTAGAACCTAAACAAGTGGTATGTGTTTTCCCCTCTCAATACCATTATGTACCATTGACGTCAGTGGGAAGTATATGACAATCAGGTTTTTTTTTAATAGCTAAGAGAACTAAATTGAACATCACCGTCTAAATTTCTGTTTCATGGAATTAAGAAAAACATTTCCTCTGAAGCTGTATCTTAATTTAAACACACATACACACAAAATAAAAACATCAAGGAAGCATTTTCAACCACAATTCACAATCACCCAAGATATATCAAAAATTAAAATATTAGAACTTTCATTTAAATAGAAGAAATTCTTTGCATTTTCTTTTTTTCAATGTTTTCCTAAGCTGGCCTTGTTAAAATATATTATAACCCTGCCTAAGATATAAAAGCTGCCATTCATCTTTAAAGCTTACCATATTTAAATAATTAATTTTTGCCTCCTAGTGGGCCATTTCAATTGAAAAAGGGGAAACTGTATGTAAAGCAAATCATCTCACATTAAGATGATTATATCCTCTCTTTCATTTCTTGGTGTACATTAAACATTTTCTCAAGGCATCAAACTTTATGTTTACTTTCTAGTTGTATGAGTTCCCAGTTTCTTTGTTTGGGCAAAAATGCCCATTCTCCTTCCCTTCCAACAATGAGCAATACATTTTTCAAACTAGAAAACACCAAAGTATCTGATATCATATTAACTTATTTATATGTGATACAGTAATTCGCATAGTAGCTTAGTTGTTTGTTACTGACTCTTTTAGATAAACATCTCATTAACAAGTATAATTTTATTATATAAAATGAAAGACGATTTGGCATAATTCCTCTTTCTCCCAAAAAATAATGGATAGGTCAATTTCAACAAATCTTTGAAAATGGAACATGCCTATACTTTTTCATATAAAAGTAAGGCAGAATGAGGGAAATAACTAGGAACCATAAATTGCAAAGCAATCTTGGTATGTGAGCCTAGAAAAAGAAAACAAGCAAAACCCTTCTTCTCTTTAGGAGAATTCTGTGGCCATACAAATTTAATCAAAACTGGGGGGGGGGGGCAAAGCCTTGAAAAGAGAGGAGGAGGAGGAGGAGGAGGAGGAAGAGGAGAAGAAGAACAACTAGTAGTAGTAGTAGTAAATTGCAATCGAAAATAAAGTTATTCTATTTGGAAATCAACATTAGCTATCAGATAAGAGTTCTACACCATGTTCATATCATATGGTGTTTAATTTACAGACTGCTGAACAATATGGGACATTATGCTATGATTTGGAAGGGCAAGTAGACCTTATAATCATACCTTTCACTAGATTTATGTGTGTGTGTGTGTATGTGTGTGTGTTATGTTGGTTTCTCTTAAACAGCTCCATGGTAGAAACCTTGGATTCCTATTATCTGCCTTGCAACAGCTTGCTGTTTGCTGCCATTTCTATGCTTCCTAGACGCAAGCAGAATCTTATCTTCCTATTCCTCCCTGAAATAATATAGCCCTGCTCCGCATGGTATCCCTACTTCTCTGAGAACTTCACCCTGTCAAATCTAGAACTCTGAACCCATATTCTGAACTCATATTCTATAATCCAGCTCTATCAACACCACTAAACCCCCACTGAAGATCTGATGAAGGTTGGCTTGGACATCATCCAAATGTAAGAGTTTTATCTTACTATATAAATAAATATAAACTGGCTGACAGACCAGAGACTGCTTTGCAGTTTATGGTTCCTGGCTAATTCTCTCATTCTGGCTTATTTTTCTATAAAAATACAGCTACTGTCATTGGCTACATTTTTGCATTTTTGGGATCATAACATGGTTATTTCCAAGATGTGTATATACATTACTTAGCTAAAGGATGAAAAGATATGAGATTAAATCTGTTCTATATGGGTTTCATGTCTATAAGGACCTGAATCCGTGACTCATTATGCCCCTTTACTTTCAAGCTTTTCAGAAAGTCCACAAGACCAATTTATTTACACAAGTCTGCCCTAAGGTCTTCAATTCTATTGTATGAGTTACACACTGGAAAGTTTATTGGTGTTTTAAAAAAATACAGTGTCTCCTTTTGTGAAAGTAAAGTGTCTTGCAAAGGCTCTGGCCTTCCAGACAGAAAAAGATCAAAATAAAATAAAAATCTAGACACAGATAGCAATATGAATAATTTTTTGCATCTGATAATACCACCGGACATCCTTGGATTAGGGCTGCATCACCCCAATGCTCCACAACATGGCCTTTATTTGGACTATGCCTAAATTGTCATCTCTGTTATATAAAGGGGATGGGTGATGGGGTAAACACCTGACTCACTCTAGACCAGACTCACCACATGAATGCGGAAGATGTTAAGAAATTCACATGTGCTCTCATACACAAACATGCCCACACACAGACTTTTACCTGTAGTGTCGAGAAATGTCCTCCTCTACCTGAGTGACAAAGTCACATTTGGTACACGAGTGTTCTTTGCTTTCTTTGACAGTCAGTGGTCCATCCCCCCCTTGCAGGGTATTTGCTTCTTGCTTGACTTCAGACACCTGGGCTTCGTGTGTGGTTTCATAGTGAAGCAGGAGAACGTCTACATCAGGGGTGGAGAAAGAGCACTGGTGACACTGATGCTTGACTCTGGTGCCTCCTGGCATCCCAGGGGACAAGTGCAAGAGCAAGAGAGCACAATGGGAACAATTACTTTTCCTGCAAGCAAAAGGATAAGTAATTTCTCCAAGGTGCTTTTCTGGACTACAGAGGCCTCGGGGACAAAACTGACAGTGCTTAATAGTACATTTATGAATGTTGTGTAGCTGCTGATAATGACGAAGAAGAGGTCCCACCACTATTACATTTGGGCCATGGCTCTTTGAGTACCTAAAATCACAAAACTGACAATTGTAGCTTGTCACCACGTGGTCCTCCACTCCTGAGCTGGAAAAGTCTTTCTTTTTGGCCATGCTAGAGCCCTTCTCGCTCTTTGTTGCTAACTCTTCATCTGCATTTTTGGTTACGTCATTGTGATTAATGACTGACCCCCTTGAGAGCTTGTCATTCCGATCTGGGTGAGGGCCCCCTGCCTGGTTCCCCCCATGGTGCTTGCTGTAATGTTCTAATAGTTTGAGAGAGCTGGAGGATTCACAACTAAAGCTGCAGAATTTGCACCAGTAGTAACTGGAGGCATCCGTACCGTTTTGTCTTGAGGATTCAAGGGGCTTGATGGGCACCGAATAGCCAACTGGAGTGTCATCTCCACATCTGATGGTGATCTTGTCCTGCCACTTCCCCAAATCTCCCATCTCACCCGATCGAACAGTAGGACTGGACTTGTTCGAGTTTCTGTCTGTGGCTTTGCTGCCTTCAGAGACAGGAAGGGAGGCCTTGATCTTGTTCGGATGGGTCTGCAAGAAGTGCTGTTCCAACTCAGTTGAAGAATTGCCCATGTAGGTGAAATTGCAGAACTTGCAGCGGAAATATTTGGTGTTCCCTTGGCAATCTGGAGTTTTGCGTCCAATGCCAATAAAGGTCCCACCTAAGGTTACCTGCAGAACATGAAAAGGAAAACAATTTCTGTAAGTGGTGTAGGACTTCCTGTTCCTTATATACAGGGATATAAAACAAAATAATAATAAAAAAGTTGGAATATTAATCTGGGAAACGGAACAATAGCAGCTTTTCTCTTTCAGTCTCCAAATAAATCCTTATCGTTTAAGAGGCAAATTCTTAAACTTTGTAGAGAGTAAAAGAGTTTCAGAAGAAGAAACCAATCTTAAGGAAAACTCAAATATAAATACTGTCTTCCCGCAAGTGCTTCAGCTAACGAGGGGGAGGGGGAAGAAAGAAAGGAGGAATTAATGATATTGAAGCATAGTAATTTCTGGAAGTTCAGAACAACTAAAAAAAAGCATAACTATAAGAAATGGAGAATGTTAGTAGTCGACAAGATACATACCTAAAAAGGTAACCAGTAAAGGAAATTTTAAAAAAATCAAGAGCTTTAAGATTATTTGCAGGTGGCAAAAGACTACATATGAAACCGGAAGAATCATAGTTCATATTTTCCTTTCTTCCTAAATAAGAAATATCAGTGCTGAACCTTCGTTCCTTCAATCAGATTGAAAAATCTACAAAAGAGGCCTAAAAAAGAAAGTTTCACCGGTGCCATTAAGAAAACACAGTATTTTGCCTGAGATTGCTAAATCAAGAGGTTGCATTTGCATTTTCCATTAAATACATAAAAGTCAAAGAAATAACTTGAATCACTACTGACACTTTGGCAAAAGTTAACTTTGGTTTGTGCTATGTTAAGGGCAACAAGTTGAAACTAATTTTAACCTATCAGGAGAGAAATACTACACAGTGCATTTCCAAACACTAATTTTCTCAATGTAGCTGGGCATCAGAAGCCTTAATTTAGCAAAATATAGAAAGACCACAAAAAGCAAGGGACAGAGCTCATGATGTAACAAACACATTATTTCTTTCTTTCTTTTTTGGGGGATGGAGGTCCAGCCCTTCTTCGCATATGCGTGCCACTTTTTTCTTGCAATACCGGAACAACTTTACTGCACCTGAGTATCCGGGTTTCAGTTCAACAACATTTATTAAACGGAAAATCTATTCTCGTGAACAGGAAAATACTCACTAAAGAAGAATAGCAATTCATGAAAAGCACAGATGGAAATGAGAAGATGGAGTGTGAATGGAAAATGAAAAAAAGATACAACCTGCAAATTTTATAACAGTTACAATATCATCATATGTTTACTTCTTTGTCTGTGAAGGCAGATTTCAAATTCTTCACACAAAAGCACACATGCATGCATTTGACAAAATGATTTTTCTGAAGAAATAATGCATATGGAATTCTAATTTCCTTCTTAATATAAGTGCAGATTCCAGAAGCTGGAATCCAACAGTTGTACCTCTTTAGTTTTTTCTCTGTATCCAAAAATACATTCCATAACAGATCATATTTTCATTCCTTGAACTGCAAAGTAAATTACTGTTTTTCTGGGCATTTCTCTCCCATAATGCATTAAGCAAATCACCCTTTACTTTAGCAGCTGCATCTCAAAGAAACCAAATGATCACTGTTCATTTTGGAATGGAACCATACGGAATGATTCAAATCCATAAAGAACATGCAATGTAAACATTTTTAAATGCATATAATATAAACACCTTTTACCCGTTTAGCTAGAGAAAAGATGACATTTTCACTTACACTGCAAAATTAAACACGGCCCATCTAGCGAGTCAAGATATTGATAAATTACACTATAAAAAGAACTGCGTTTGGCCCACTCTTTTAAGTAAACATGATTTCAAATAAACTGAGATTTTTCTCTACTATGAAGTTAATAAAGGTATCTTTAATAATATCCAACAACACTGGATATGGAATAAGCCAACTTAATAGGTTTGTTCTCTTAAAAATTGAATCCTGGCACTAAATAACAATAACAATAACAATAACAAATGCTTCCTAGCGCTGAAACACTTAGTGGGTGACTTCTTACATTATTCCCAGCCATGACCATGCAATCAGTTGTAAAGCAGATTCATATTCTGTATTGATATATTAAAATGAATTGTTTTGCATTTTGCTCTGCATATACATTTTTTTTATATTTTTATTTTATTCATTACTTAAATTTATTATAGCCACAGAATTCCAGTGGACTTGTGCAAAACTGAAATGGCCAAGTGGTCTAGGCAGATTAATACTTTATACTAAAATTTGGTACGGTACAAAAAAAGAAAAAGATCCATAACTGACAATTAAAAATTCCGCACGTAGAAGATTACTATAAATGTTGATTTGGAATAATTTCATATGACTAACTCATGTCACTCTCCAAGACTTTCAAAGGCAGAAATTAGTATTATTCAATGTATCACATTATAAAAGACATCACTGTTTCATCAACCTCAGTGGACAAGGAATACTGAAGTATTTGCTGACCAAATACAACTATCCAAGATTTTTCCTGCTTCATCTAAGTTCCCAAATATTGCCCTTGCTATCCACATCCAAGGGTGTCTTTCATTATTGTCTATGAACATGAATGGATCATTGAGTTTATGGACTTACATAAAAAAACAAGCTACTGAATATAAACAGGTAACAAATCCCACACTCACTCACTGATGTTGTTACCTAGTTGGGAAATGAAACATCTGCAAGCAAACTACCAAGCACAGGACACCAAAAAGTCCACAGTTTAACACTGAGCTGCAGGTATTCTCTTCTATTCAAACAAGAATGCACTAAAAGCTTGCATTTTTCCAATCCATCCTGTCCTCTAAGTCATCTATTTATGTAATATAAGCACAATAAAATCCTTTTGGAAGCTGGCTGAATAAGCAAATGAAACAAGGAGGGAAATCTAATTGAGAGCATAAAAGAATTAGTTTGTTGAAAATGACAATATAAAAAGACCACCTACAAGGACGGAAGAAGCATTTGAGTGATGCTGTGAATTAGATGAACTTTTGAGGAAAAACCAGATGACCTGTGCTAGGGAAAGACATGAAAGAAGGATACATAAATGCCGGAATAATATTGGTATCAACAGGAGAGTTGCCATCTTTTATGGAAATGTGCGCATTCTGATGAATGAAGAAAACCAGCTGGCCAGACTTTTGTGTTTAAGTTAGTGTGGACTTTTTCTTGCATCCCATGACAGAGAAGAAAGAAATGTGAGCTGTGTAAAGATAAACATTAGCCAATCTGAAATGCTATGGCTTTCCTCTTCAAGAATTCCTGGAAACTATTTTTGAAGGCTGTAAGAACATTATCTGAATTCCCAGGTTACTAGAGATGGAAATAGGAACAGAATACTATAATAATTGGATGTACTTTAAAATTTGTTGAAGATCTTCTATATCAGGGGTGGGGAACTATGGCCTTTTTATGACTTGTGGACTTCAACTCCCAGAATTCCTGCTGACTCAGGAATTCTGGGAGTTGAAATCCAGAAGTCATAAAGGGTCCATAGTTCCCCACCTCTGTTCTAGATGGTGGTCTAGAAATGAAATGAAGCCACCAGTCAAACCATTATGAGTTCTGCATTTTTCTTCACATGACTGGGGACTTATGTTAGCTACTTTATTTTGAAAGTCTCTGATCATTTGAAGAATAAAGTATGCCATGTAAATATGTTTGTTTCAATATTAAATCATGCTTAAAATGTATATTTATAAAAATATAAAAAGAAAGCTAATATTCAGTTCAACATACTTCTATAGAACTATACTTCAGTAAATTGCAGCTAATTTGCTAAATCCTCTTGGTTTTCCACCACCAATCCCTGTTCACAGGCATTGGCTACCTGGCCAGCAGCAGAATTAGAATTCCTCTCCGTCTCTCAACCAGTATCAGCTACAGACACTTCAATTTGCACTGAAACATATTGTGAATGAAATTGATCTTCACCAATGACAGACATTTGCTGATTCTATTGTTTAACCTGGAGGCTACAGTTACCCAACAGTAAGGATAGCCAGCCTTGTATCCTAAAAAATATATCCATCCAATGGTGAAAGATCAGAGAATTTTTTTATTTATTTTGTCAAATTTATAGGGTTGCCCATCTCACACAAAGTGATTCTGGAAAGCATATAATAAAACCAGCAATTAAAACTTTCCATAAAATCAATTAAAACCAATAAACATAAGTACAGCATTCCCCAGGTTTGCTGGAAAAAAAATTAAATGCTTTCTGGAAGGTCACAAGGTTTGGGGCTAATCTAATCTCAGGAGGGATGACAGTCCAGAGGGCGGAAGCCACAGCAGAAAACTCTCGTCTCTTAGGTCCCATCATCTCCCTCCCTTGGAGATAGGACCTGCCACTTGCCTTCCTGCCAAATCTGATGGGATGGGTAGTTGTAATAGGGAAGAGGTTCTCTCTCAAATAACTTGGCTTTACGCCTTGTAAGGCTTTAAAGGTCAAAATGAATGTCCTGAACTGGACTTGGAGGCAAACATGGGAATTGTGGACCAAATTATTTGGAATGTAAACAAAGTAGGCAGAATCTGCACTCCAAACAGGTTTCCAAGGTGCTGGAACGGCAGTTCCCAAAAGGCAAAAAAGCCAGCAAGAATTGTATTACTGTCCAACCTAATTATAATATAGTTATAGCATTTTGCTATAAATACAGTACAATACAATACAGTACAGTACAATACAATACGTGTGGGAGGGCTTTAATCTTGTCTCAAGATTAAAGATAGGTGACATTTTTAATTACTGTATCTACACCTAACAATTAAGAGGGAAGCTCCAACGATCACAATGGATTAGATGTTGCAAAGTGACAAGGTTAAGATTTCTCTTTTTTTTTCTGGAGGGATTTTATTCATTTATTTAACTGTGTAAACATCCTACTAGGATTATAATAGTTTATTTTTTTCCCCACTGTGATGGAATCTCTCTGGGGAAGTCAAAGAAGAAAAATGACCATTGCAAAAGAAACATTAAGCCAGGAGAGATAGGGGAAGCCTAAGAAAGAAACGCAGAGCATCTCAAACTCAATTTTGGTAGGTATAAGTTGAGTGGAAGAATAGCAACAAACAGCTTTCCAGAAATTTAAGCAGTTCTTGTTTCTTCCATTCTTGCCATTCTCACAAGGTTTGATAATCACTGATTTTTGACAAATCTGCAGCCAAAATTTAGTGACATATTTGGAGATGGTTTTGGGAACCACAAATTAAAGATCTTTGTGTGTTCCTGGATCACAAATTCCAAGCCCAAATGATTCTTCAGCACTACAATATCAATGTGTTAAGTCTTTTTTGGATGTTACTCCATGTTTTTGTCCTCAAGACAGTTAAGTGTAGATTAACATTGATGAGTGGGTTTGCAGTTAATATGTTGACATATTATTAAGCTGTAATTACTACTATTTGGTATGAGTGCAAAACTAATAGGCCCAAACAACCAGATACACTTTACTGCTCTCTGCCTATAATACAGGAATCACCCCAACTAGTAGTTTTTGCCTGGGAAAGACCAAATTAGGTCTAAAGGCATTCTAGGAGGTCAGATCTTGACTTCTTGTATTTATGTAGGGAGTCTAGGATAATTACCTGCTTGAGACCTCCTCCCAACTGGGATGATGGTTGCTCTCCAACCAAACCAAACCAGATTACAAGAAAATCTTGTAGAGTATGAATATCAAGGGTATTCATTATGTTTTTTGAAAGTATTCTTTCAGAATAAGGAATTCTTAAGGGTTTATAAAATGTACCCTACTCTCAACAGCCTAGAGAAAAATAAACTATAACTATTATAATAGAAACAATTGAATTTTCTCTGCCTAACTGAAGCTTGTTTGTTTCGTTATGCTGCATATTGACTGCAGCCTTCTGATCTATGTAAAGATTTCACATAAGGAAAAGGAGAAATTCAAGGATTTCTGCTTTCGTAAGTAGACTCCACAAGTTCACATGGTTGACATAATTAAATTCCTTTCTATTATGAATGAAGCACATATTAACTTCTTCTTGGTATTCTTTTGCTTTCTCTGCTATTCAGTATGTGTCAACAGTAATGTCTCTTGTTCTTTGTCCTTTTCTAAAAGCGCTTGAAGAGCTGGCATCCTCCTTTCCATGTAGGCCTCTGAGTTGGATGATCCTAAGCATTATTTTGCTATGTAAAATTAAGGATACTTTCTTCAGCATTGTCATTATTTCCAATCTGTTGGTTTCCAAATTTGTTGACATAATTTGGTTAGAAACTTTACTGATTCTTCTTCTGCTGCTTGCTGTATTTTGTATAGGTATTCCACTAATGGACTTCTAACTTGATCAGAGTGTTAATCTAACTTAATATTCTAGTATTAATGTTAGATGTTCTTATAAACATCTTCTAAGATATCTGCAATGATCACGTGCCTCCAGCATCTTATTATTATCACTTCTGCCAATAGAGGTGTCTTAGCTTTAGCTTATTTACTGCCACTATCTATTTTTATGGATGAGCTGAAGCCACTTAACATTTTGTAGCTGACTAAAAATGCCTTATCTTTTTGACAGTTCAATGCTCATGGAAATAAGTTTACTAAAAAAAAACCAACCCCAACCCTGTTTTACTACCTTCACTTACTCTTAGTATCTTCAACATGGCCATCAAATATCAAAGTTATAATGTGTATCAACCAAATCACTGTGTGATTCCATTTATGGGATCCCACTAATACTTTCAGAAAAAGAAATGACATCACCAAGAAAATAAGTGAGATTGGCAAACAAAATTAAAATGTATAATATCTAAATGATATGTAAATAAAATGTATATCACATCCAAATTGTAACTGCAATATGTGCATCTTGTGTATATACACACAAAATTGTAACTATTTAATCCTCATCATTGGTGAAAGATGATCACTCAAGTCCTATATTACTAACATTTTTAAAAGTACATTATGTTTTATGTATTATTCCCAGACAAAAAATAATTCTGGGCCACAAAGGGTTATTGGTTGTTGAGTTTTAATTTTATTAAACATAAAAAATATTAAATAAAAAAGTAATGGGAAAGTTCTTTTTCATACTTCATAAAATATACTTGAAGGATCGTGATGTAGATAAATGAATAGAAAATAATAGACTAGTGTCTAGGTAAAGATATTTGAGAAACACAAAGAAAGTATGAATGGAAAAAGTGCATTTTCAATCAGAGACGATTTTTTGCATTTGTTATATATGAATCTGTAAATGGATAAAAGATTTATGTAAAGAATATACATGGAGAGGAACGTTCACCACCTAGAATTACTCATGAAGTAAAAAAAAACAACAGGATTAAAGTCTAATAAATAAATAAATAAATATTCATTTAATCATGTATTCTCAGGAGATGAAAGAACTTGCATATGGGCTAACCTCAGACCAATTCACATTCTTTGAATTGTAATTTCATCATCACTTATTTTTAACTTCCTAATCTAGTCTACAGTTCCAGGATTTCTTAGTGGTTTCCTATCCAACAACTAATCGCATCTTATCTGGTTTACTTGTCCAAAACGGGTCAAAATCAACTAGGTGCTGCCATCTACTGTGGCAAATGATTAACCAACTCATATACTGCCTTACCTTTCTCGTTGTCCCATCTAACTAACTACAGTCATGGTTTCAAGTTTTTTAGACCATTCTGAACCTGTGGAAAACATAATAGATGTTTAGAAACCCAGGATAGTTTTCTAAAAGTAGCCCAAGCAACAGGAATGACTGGTTGGATTTACTTATCTCATTGTGCCATTATTGCTATACCTTAAAGTAAAACTCTGTACTCCTGCCAATTTCCTTAGTCATTTGATTGGATTCAATGCTTCAGAAAGCAGAAACATCAGTTTAATCTAATGAGTAATGCATAGTCTTTCATCCTTTAGACATGACGTGTAACATCTTTTATATAACTCGTACTACCATTGAGCTATAGAAGAGCTACACAACTCTTAAAGCTAACTACTTTGTAAGATTCACATTTAAGAAACAGCAAATTTATCAGAAATTGAAGTACTATACTGTAAATTATAAGACTATCACTTAATATGCAATAAACCCCCTTAATGTGGATTGACTTCTAACATTTTAAAAACCTGTCCAAGCAGTCATTAGAGATACCATAAGCATTTCACGTACATTGTACAGAATGGGTAACTTGACAGAATATATTCTCTAAATCTAACACAGATTTAGAGAATATATATTATCTATATATGGAAAGAGATATAAATCTCTAAATCTAAATCAGCAGCTTCTCAATCTGTCAGTGTACCATGCAAACAAAAGTGCATATTCTACATATAAGAATTTCCTATTCCGCTGGTTCTCAACTTTTTCTTCACCATGGACCCCCTTTAAATACCTTTTGTGGACCCCCTGTGACAACATAGTAGGCCCCCAGGTTCCGCGGGCTACAGATGAGAACCACTTCCTATTCAATTATTGGCCTTTCTTAGGAGGTTGAAAACAATTCTTGCACAGATTGGGGATCATGGATTATAGGATTGTCCATTGGGCTGATTGTGTCCTTGCAAGATCATTTTCTGTTTGGCACTGTCCATTTCAGAATTAGCTTAAAAACTAGGAAGAAATATTAGGCTATTACTATTACAACTGGCTAATTTATTTAAAAGATATTCAACATTCTATAACAGTGGTTCTCAACCTTTTTAATGCCGCGACCCCCAACCGGTCGTAAGTCGAGGACTAAACCAGTCGTAAGTCGAGGACTACCCAACCGGTCGTAAGTCGAGGACTTTCCCTGCCCAGGAGCGCCGCGCATGCATGGTTCCGCGCCCTGCGCCGGCGAGGCGTAGCTGGCAAGCGGCAGAGACGGAGCAGGCCAACCACCAGCTGGCCCAGCCCAAGGGAGGTAAGGCACCCGCCGGAAAAGGGAAAAAAATGGCGGAGAGCCTTACTTGGCGACCCCCGTGAAATGGTCGATCGACCCCAAATGGAGTCGCGACCCATAGGTTTAGAACCGCTGTTCTAGAAACAATCATTTTCCCTTTTATCAGGCTACATTTTTTTTAAAATGGCACAAAATGTTGCTATACATAACATTATGAAGGCAACATTCACATCTCTACAGCTATATAGATGTAAAAGATCTGATTTACATAGAAGAAAACAAAGCATGTTCCTTCCCCTGTCTTTCACAAGATCAGATTCTGTAGCTACTCAGTGATAATTTAGGTACACAAGCAAAAGTTATACTAGATCTTCAAGACTTGGTGCCATGTTAATTTCAACTTTATGGGAAACGGAGTCCTTTCAAAGTATAAAGACAGTGCTTGTGAAATTTTAAAAAAATGAATTTTCTTTCCTATTGAGCTGAGCTTCTAATGAATGGAAAGTTATGGGAGAGAGCTGGGCCTATAAGCATTGCAAATGAACCCTCGTAAATGTGCAAATGTGACTGAATGCAGGGAGGAACATAGGAGTGATGTCTAGGACTTTACTAAGTGCCTGGTTTTTCAGGTTATTAATCACTCTGAGCTGCAGAAACTGAAAATCTTTTTTGTTTGTTTGCTTAAATTATTTCCATCAGCTAAGAGCTAATCCAGCTAAATGATGTTACAAAATCAGATAGCAGCAAACCTTTCAATTATTTGGGTCACTATTTTCAATCAGTAAAGGGCTGATTCTCTTTCCAATCCTTTGAGTCACTCAGTCTCCCACTTGCCGACTATTTTTAATCTTCTAATCCTAAATATTTTCTAATGCTTTTTGTTTAGTCATTCAGTTTCTGCAATCCAGCATCCACAAAGTATTAACTATCACACAATTAACAATGTTCATGCAGGTCAGAACAGAGGCACAGATTTTTTAGCAGGTTAAAAGTGCCACCCTTTAGCACCACCTTTAGCTTTTACAACAGGGAATATTTATAATCTAAAGCTAGCTTTCCTTCTCTAAAAGAGAAAAAAAAGCTCTTTTGATTAATCAAAGCTTTCTTAACTTCCTCTTTTCTCCACAGCCCATTTGGCCGACAATAATCTGTATCTGGTAATTGGGAAACTAGAGAATGATATAAACAATAGATCATACGCTGCAGATAGACAGGGTGAGGGCCAATGGCTTGATTTTCTATTATAGGACAAGAAACTATGGTTTGGTGGTAGTCCAAAGTGTGGGCACTGGCAATTCTAGCTTACATTACATTCCTTGTCTAATATAAACTATAATACTCTAAACTTTGATAGTTAACCAATTGTAATTTGAAAAAATGGGAAGTTATCACATCCAAAGCAAAGAATCAAATTCTGGAGGAAGAAAAGGATTAACAAATGAATATATCAGATTTCTATGAATGCTTGTAAGTCACTAAGTTCAAATGAGCCTCCTAAGTTGTTTTCAGAACATAAATGAGAAACTGCAGTCCAGTGCCTGTTTTGGAAATGTTCCCACTTGTCTAGGAAAAGTACAAAGTAAGCACAGGTAGGAGCATACAAGTGCCCTAGGGGTACCATGACAGATACCATTCTGGTAAAGCAATGCTCTCACTTAATATCTTATGTAAATACATTCAACTGTGCTTTACTAAACAAAATATAACTTAACAAATAATATATGTGGTTGTAAACAAGGGGTGGCTGAATGTGTGGGGGTGGTTGGGTGGAGGGAGGGAAGGAGAGATAATAGAGAGAGATGATAGGTAGATGACAGATAGACAGCAGACAGACTGACAAGACAGATTTATACATGTATGTCTATACCACAGGTCGGCAACCTGCGGCTCCGGAGCCGCATGTGGCTCTTTGAGCCTTCCCCTGCGGCTCCCAGCCTCCTCTGATTGATTGAAAGAGAGAGAGACAGAGACAGGCACTTGTGCTTCCTTCTCTCTCTCTCTCTCTCTCTCTCTCTCTCTCTCTCTCTCTCTGTGTGTTTGTGTGTGTGTGTGTGTAAAAAAAAAGAGAGTGCACTCACGGTGTTCTCCCGAGGAGCTGAAAAGCTTATTGGGCGGAGCTCCTCCCTTTGCTGCGTCTCTGCAGGAAGGGCAGGAGAGAGTTAGCTAGCCCAGCTATGCTGGCTCAGGAATTCTGGGAGTTGAAGTCCATGAGTCATAAAAGAGCCAAGGTTGCCTACCCCTGAGCTTGTTGGAAAACAGCTTAAAGCCAGCTTGCCAGGTGAGCAGAACATCGGAGAGAGGGAGAGAGGGGGGGAGAGAGAGGGGGGAGAGAGGGAGAGAAAGAGAGAGGGGGGGAGAGGAAAGAAAAAGAGAGGGAGAGGAAAAAAAGAGGAAGAGGAAAGAGAGAGAGGGGAGAGAAAGAGAAAGAGAGAGAGGGAGGGGGGAAAGAGGACTGGCAGACCAAGGGCAGAATGAGAGAGAGAGAGAGGGAAAGACAGAGGGGGGAGAGACAGAGAGAGACAGAGAGAGAGACCCTTTTGACATCTAAAATGAAGATAACACTGCATATACCCTTTTTACCTTTATATATTGGTAAAAAAGGATATGTGCAATGTTATCTTCATTTTAGATGTCAAAAGGGTTTTGCGGCTCTCAGTGTGTGGTTTTTTTTGGGTGGGAAACAGGTCCATGTGGCTCTTTGAGTGTTTTGGGTTGCCTACCCCTGGTCTATACAATGAAACACTATGCAATATTTTACCTCTTCCATTAGATCTGGAATACTGTAAAAATGGTCATAGAGGCAACACAAGATCTTATTTTTCCCCTGTGCCCTAAAATCTTAGACCATGACTTCCTGGACCCATTTGTTTCTCTTGACATTCAACAAGTTTCTCTCATTTGCTTGAGACTCCCATAGACCAAACATGATAATGATCTATATGGGCATCAAAATGGCTTACTAAATAATAACACATTATAAGGAGAAGGGAAAATCATGATACTTTTCTGCTGCTAACAGCTCTTTCAGTTAGTTTCATCATATTCCATCCTGGTGTAAGGATCTTTTCAGGACTAGTCTACTATACTTTTGACAAAGACATAGATCCTACAATTATTCATTCATTCCTGCATCCATGCCAAATACCATATGCCCTCAAGGTTCATCATTATGAAAAGTCAAAGTGGGATAGGCTCCAAAAAGGAATATATTTCATTCTAAACAAAGTTAAGTATTTTTAGTGAATGCTAATCTTTGAAATGAAATAGGGAGAAAAAAAGATGGGAAGAGGAGGATCAATTTTGGCTAGTCTATGGAAATTGGATCCATATAAATCAGTAATCAGAGAATGCCAAATTCTATATAACTGATGTTGCAAACCATGACAGAAAAACAAATGAAGAGCTAATGAGTTTCAGAAAAACTGGCTAGCAAATAAGATTCATATTTCGATAAATATGACGATACGCTTTAATTCATACAAACTCTGTATTAGGAATCCTCAAGTTGGCAAGTTGTTTGCAGAAAACGAGTCTAGAAATATTTGATTAATGATTAAATGATTAAGTAGTGCCTGCACAGCAACACAAAGAAGCAATCACCAGCAGGTGTTGTATATAAGGCCTTAAAAAGTGGATAAAACAGTCAAATCCATGGATTAGGGTCACAGCGAAATGCTTAATATATGAAGCATGAAAGTCACAAGACATACCTTGGAACACGGCTGTCAAACTGCCGGCCCACGGGCCGGATGCATCATAGCGAAGCTGTGCCCCACCCCATTGCCGGCAATGGCAAAAAAGTCGCAATACATCACATGATGTTGCGAGTTTGACACCCCTGCCTTATAAGTTAGCTAGGCTAGGGTCTAATTTTAGTAGTTAATGGAGGTGTATTATTAATCATGATTTATCAGATTAGAATGCTTGAAATGAATAAATTTTCTTCATTCCCACTGGATTTTTTTTAATTTAAAAAAAATTACTATAGGATACAGCATCTACTTTTTACAATAACAACAAAAGCATCCTACTTCTTTGCTCTCAGGGCACACAGGCTTTAAAAACTCCTGTATGCTGTAGATAATTGTTGGAGATGGTGTTCACATCAAAGTCAGATATTGGGATCTCACTGTTGATTCATGTAAGTATGGATTCCGTGGCTACATATTATAGCATTAAAACAATCCAGGTAGGCTGCCTATTTTGTTGTTTACTATTGCTTCTTCTGTTAAATGAGGAACCCCAGAAAAATTTCAGAGGAACTACAATGCTTCTTTCAGACAAAAAATCAATATATATAAAATCAATGTTACATATATGCATATAAAGTTTGCCCACACTGTAAGTATGACGAATTTCTAAAAGTTCAGTTAAAACTGTTAATAAGATTTATTCCAATAAAAGAAAATATATATAGCTCAGAGCTGAATTGTGGAATCCTTATTGCTCCATGAGGTTGCTTGTTGGCTTGTAGATGTTTCATTGCCCGATTAAGTAACATCACCAAGTCTAGGGATTGTTCCCTGTTTATATACAGTAGCTTGTCCTGCCAGTGTGGTGGAGACTATAGTTTTCTCCTCGATAGTTCCTGGATCAGGGTATTGTTTTCTGCTTAATTGTTTGTCTGATGTTAATCCCTGCTTATCTGGGTGTTGATTGCTATACACTGCATGTTCTGGTATTTTTTGTTTCCTTGTTAATTTCCACAACTACAGCAACACTGGAGGACAAACTACTGTATATAAACAGGAAGCAAATCCTACACTCACTAGCACTGGTGATGTTACTTAGTCAGGTAATGAAATATCTGCAAGTAAACAACCAAGCACAGAGAGCACCAAGGATTCCACAATCACAGCAATTTCCATATTTACTACAAGCATTTTTTTACCTTCTTATAGGTTAGTTATCATCTGCTTCATGGATAAATGATGAAATACAACATTTTGCATGTAAGAATTGTTAATACTCTTGCCAAACTCACCAGAGAAAAGGGGGGAAGGGGGGGAAGGGAGGGGAGAGGAGGGAGGGGGAAGGAAGATTCAAAGCGAATGTAATAATCACCAGTTCCTTATAGAATATACTTCTGTAAGTATCCTATTTTAAAATGAATTGTTTTAGAACATATTTCTGGTTGAACAGAAAGGATGATCTCAACTAGATTATCTGTGTACTGTTTTTTACCTCTTTTTGTCTTCCTTGTAGTATCTTGCTGCCAAAACTTATTAAACGAGTACAGTCTTCATTGATCTGTTTTATTTCTAGTTTTATTTATTTAATCTGAGGTATCACACACATCTGGTTTGTTTCAAAAAAAAATGCCACCACAAAAAAGTATCCAGGCTCAACTGAAACAAGTACAAGCTTTCCTATAAATAATCAAACACCTAGTAATCACCGTTAAATATTAAAAAATATCAAAAATTCCTTTATACGAGCCATCATATATCCCTTCTTATGTATTTAAAAAACAATATTCATCTACAAAAAGATACAAGGGATAAGGGATTCACATGAAGACTTTTAAAAGAAAGTGAAATCCCTCCCCAGTTAAAGAAATTGAATGAAAATGGAGTACAGAAGTTTTTTTGGGGGAAGGGGGAGTTAAAAAGAATGAATGCTACCACCATATTTTGTTTAGAATCCAGAAACTAGATTGGAACTGGTCCCTCTTACATCCATAGTGTTATGCAATCTTCTGAAATTTGGTGCCCTGCAGATGTGTTAAACATGAACTGCCATTGGCTCTAACTCAATGGCAGTTGGAACCTAAATACATCTGGAATATATCAGTTTGGGAAAGGATGCTATTATTCATGCTCAGAGATTAATGCAATCATGCCTGTTCATTATATAGCCTCACCATTTTTTATTTTGGGATCACAGAAATCATCAAGTAGCAAAATTCCCAGGAATGATCATTTTAATTCAAAATGCTTGTGCCTTTATATATTTCATACCAGTATTATTCACAAGGTATGCTTATGCTTCTTATTTGCTTTTGGTTTTTGGACACCAGAATATTTTCAAAATAATGGTTTCCTGAGCTGTCCTTAGAAGATATCAACCGTTTCATAAAAATGTCCAACTGCCCCATACTCATATGTGCCACAGGCCACTTCGTTTGCCACTATGAAGTTGTCAGTAACAATAATACTAAAGCTTAGTCTAGCTGGCTTCTTAGCATAAATCTGTAACATGTCTGGATATTATCTTCCTGTAATATTATCATGTAACAAAAATATTTATGACAGTTTTTATTTAAACGAATCGATTCTTTGCTCTTTAGGTCAGGCAACATATTTCTATGCCCAGAAGTCTTTTGGGAAATGTAAGGATGTTAAAAATCAAATTAATAACATAGCACCTTTAGAGGGGAAAAAAACCCTGCTAGTTATAATTAAAAACATGTTACACAATTGCAGCAAAAAGAAGTTATTCAGTCTTCTATTGTAGTATAAGAAATCTATCTGATCATAGCTTTGATTTGTTTAAAAAGTTATCTCTGATAGGCTTGGTTACCCTGAAATTGTATGTAATTGGAAACGTTTTATTCTGCTTGCTGGAAAAGGAGTGTAATTTTATTTAAAGCAAAAGTTTTATTTTTAAATATTAGAAAGTTTTTTTTTTGCATAGAATGGTAATTCACCCACTGAATTATTCATTCAGTAAAATAGCTTTACTACCCATCAATGCCCCAAAGTGACTATTTAAGTATTTTCTTAAACAGCCACTATATACTAGTGCCACAAGCAAATTACTGTGTAATCATAATTTCAAATCTAAAAATATTTACTCACCTTTCTGATCTGAAAATACTTATCTTTCTTAACTGTGTCATCTAAATCCCATTTGCATTCTAATTATAAACAAAAAGTTATGAGTATCTTACACAAGGCAGTAAAATTTAAAGACTGAATGATTCATATGTTAATCAGTGCTGCTTCAGTTAAAAAAAGAAATGATGTGAACACACATGTGTGGGTGCATCTATGCTAGAATGAAAAGTACATTGCTGCACACTGATTCAAAGCGGAAGAATCCTGCTAAATCAACTTTTCTTCATATGTTCATTGGTATAATAAAACGATGTGAAAAATGTGGTTATTCGTAAAACATTTATCTGTTAAATTAGCCATCTGCCTTTATTTTCCTATTAAACCCTTCCCTGCCATCTTCCTGCTCTGATTCTGCTAGTCTTTATCACTGGTTGAACCAACTTCTATTATGTCCTGATTTTTCTCATTTTTTTAATATCCATTATTTATTGCCTTCAGACCTTTAAACCCAGGTGAACTTAATCACTTAATACGCAGATCTATTTTTTTATTAAAAAAATTAATGTTGCAAACCACCTTACAATGTTCTCACCTAAAAGAAAAATAGCAAATGTTTTAAAATAAAAAATTGCATCAATCATTTTCTTTCTTGTTTTATTTCTTCCTGTTTTCACTCAAAGTTTCCCTCTAATGCATTTAGATGTGGCTCACTAGTTCTCAGCATGTCCCAAAAGTGCTTTTCTTCAAAAGGAAACTGGACTTTCTTTGTTTTGCTGCAGGATATTTCGCTTCTCATTCAAGAAGCTTCTTCAGTTCTGTTTCAGTTCTCTCCCCCACTCCCACGAAAAGTTCTGAAAAAGCTTTTTGAAAGAGAAGCAAAACATCTTCAAGCAAAACAAAGTCCCAATTTTGTCCCAAAATTCCAAGCTTCAATTAATCCTACCAGCTGCATTGTATCCTTCTGCTTTAAATCTATTTTTGTACTATTTTTATGCATCAATTGCTGCTTCACTGTATTTGAAAAGAAGCCATTATAAATAATGCAGTATTAGTCTTACCTTTAACATGTAGTAGTCCACAAATTACTAATATTTAATATACATATTTTTTCTAATCTATATTTTTTAATCAAAATTAAGTACAGGGTATCTAATCTAAACTGAAATCCTAGCACAAGACACAGTTCAACCTTATACTGTGGTTAGGAAATTCTCCTATTCCTGCCTAATGGAAATAAATGCAAATACATTTTTATTATAAACAAATTTCAAGAAAATGCACATTTAGGAGAAAACTTTGCAGGTCTTTCAACAATATATCCACTTTAATTTCATACTTTTTTCTGAGAAAGAGTAAACATTTTTGAGACATCATGCAATTACTTCTACTAACTGTAAATATTTGAGCAGTATTATTAAGGGAAAAAAGAGGTTTTGTATTTTTCTATCTCAATCGTATCTATACTGTGAGGTGGAAAGTATAAATAAAAATGTTGAAGTTCATATTCAAATAACTATATTGGAAGATTGGAAGAAGGCACGTTGCAAAAGAATCAGCAACTTTTTGAAGCATGAAAAAAACAATGGAAATGTGGTTTCAGCGACAGTACATCACTGCACAGCTCAAAGAAATACAGCTTTCTGAATTATCACCTGATTTTAGAGTATTTTTAGCTCAATGCAAAAGTAAAAATAGGAAAAATGATATTGTGCCTAACAAAAAATATAGGCCTACTTTTAAACACCACTATTATGATAATATGTAAAAGGAATACTACAGAATATTATATTCATGATACACAGAGCATTTTGTTGTCCAGAAATTTAAGCTTTAAAATTCTGGCATTAGATTATTAACGCTATTTGTTTTCAGAAGTTGATGTTCTTCATTTTATCAAAATTCACAAAGGAAAGTCATTAGTTTCAACAACTATAATACTGTTCTTTTAAAATAATTCACATATAATTATTTCTTCTTGTAATTCTTTCCTGAATTTTTTCTCATATTATTGTATTATTTTTTTCTAGATACAAACTATTAATCTCCATCTTTCACATTTGGACCATATGAGGCAAACAGAGACATGTGTGTCATAAAAATTAAAGAAGAACTCTATCCTTGAGTTATGAAAAGGAAATTAATTGATCATGATAAACAAAAGAACATTTCATCCCTTGGCCATAAAAGTCCACGCTTCAAGCTATTTTAGATTTCCATGTTTAATGGAAGAATGCCTCTACCTATTCTACCATTAATTGCCAAAGAGGATTAAATCACATTTAATATCATGCCAAACATATCTACTCAGTATGGAATATCTGTGATTCTGGTTTCAAGTTCAAGTTCCACCAGACAAGTTCAGATCACAACGCAAAATCAGTATCTGCTCAGACAGAGTCTACAATCCATATCCTGAAGGCTTCATAATGGTTCCCATGCCATTTAGTTGGAACCCAGGCTCCCACTCCAAAAAAACTCCTCACAATTCTACAAAACAAATATTAAATTAGAAGAAGAAAAATACCTGCTTGTCACTAACATGAAAAAGGATTCGAAATTTAATGACTGCCTCCATTGGTGATGCCAAAATATCACTGATCTACTGCCCCGTTAGAAAGTGGGCTGCTTGGACATGACACATTACTGGCACCAGGGATATAACAGATGTGTCACCTATACAAAATACCAGGTTTAATTCTTAACATCTTTTGTTAAAAGGACACAAAACAAGGACTAGAAAAACTTATTTTTGTGCTCTTGGAAGCTACAAATAATTAAACTAGATGGAAGAAGGATATTTTATCTCAATCTACAATGGTATCTTTTCTCTATGTATACAACATGAAGGGACACTCGGCAACCAAACAATATATATTTATTCTGTATTGTTTTAATTGTTTTATATTTTATGATGTATGCATGCCAGACTCATTTCTGAGATGGGTAGTTATTGAAATTAAATAAATACATACATAAATGAGATGTGTTTGAATATTAGTAGCTCGGGTTGGTAGCTGGGCTGTTGGTTTGACATCCAGGCTTGGTAATTAGGTTGCAAACGTTTCGTCTCCATTCGGGGGTGGGGGGGGTACATCTTCAGTGCGGTTTGAATTGTGTTTGGTTTGTTTGAAATGTTATTTCTGGTATTTCAGTTGAAGCAGCTCTCTCGCTCTCAGTGGTTGGTAGGCGGGGTCGATGTCAACTTGGTATTATGATGCCTGATCTTTGATTTGTTTCTGTTGGCTCTTTAGGTTTTGATATGGTCCGTCTGAGAATTGTGGCTGGTTTGTGGGCTACTGTAAGGTCGTGTTGGTCTAGTATCGCAATTCCTTATATACAGAACATTTCAGAAATGACAGGAAGACTACTATGCCAACACAACCTCACAGTAGCCCACAAACTCACAAACAAAGATCAGGCACCATATACCAAGTCCAGTGCAACAACTGTGAAAACAACTATGGGGGCCAAACAGGAAAAAAGCTATCTACCAGACTGCATTAGTACTCCCTGGCTATGAAAAGACACGACCCTTTGTCCCTCATGTCCATCCACGAGGACTCAGAAGGACTAAAGTTTGATCTAACCAGGACCACAATTATAACCCAAGCAAAGTCAAGGAGAGAAAGAGAATTCCTCGAGGCCTGGTTCTCCACCAACCAATCAGTGAACAGACACATTGACATCGACCCCACCTACCAACCACTGAGAGCGAGAGCGCTGCTTCAACTGAAATACCGGAAGCAACATTCCAAACAAACCGAACACAATTCAAACCGCATTGAAGTTGTCTTCCCGAATGGAGACGAAACATTCACAACCTAATTACCAAGCCCGGAGGTCAAACCAACAGCCAACATACATAAATATGTAAATAACTATTCTATTTATATATGGCTATATGTAAGTGCTCTTACCACCTCCTGGCATGGAGGTGGCACACAACACAAAACCAGCAACAGTCTGGAGTCTGAAAAACAATAGGTTGGGGCCAACAACAATAATGTTATAATGCAGCAGCAGAGTGATGGGAGTTACTTGATTTAACAGAATAACAGAGTTGGAAGAGACCATAGAGGTCTTCTAGTCCAGGCCCCCTATTCACGCAGAAGACCCTATACCATTCCAGACAAGTGGCTGTCCAGTCTCTTTTAAAAAACCTCCAGTGATGGAGGACCACAACTTCTGAAGACAAGCTGTTCCACTTGTTGATTGTTCTCAATGTCAGGAAATTTCTCTTTAGTTCTAGATTGAATCTCTTCTGAATTAGTTTCTAAATAATCTAATTATTAATTGAATTATTATTAATAATAATATAATTATTAATAATCTAAATTACAAATAATGCTGAATAGCCTTTATAACATATAAGAATGTGCATCAGCTTTATTTTTAAGAATTATTTGCAATTCCCTATAGGCCTAAAGGCACTCAATCAATCAATAAAAGACAATGGCTGCAACAGCTTGAAAGCATGCACATCTGCCCTAGAAGGGAAAAAAATAAAAATAACTTGAAGAGACATAATATCTTGGGAGATTACATGAAATGATAGGGAGCAACTTCACAAATTTGCTTCCTCGTAAATGGAAGACCTGCCATGTCAATATTTTAGCCATTTTATGAAGCATACAATGAGAGGCTGATAAAATTGATGTGCACTTATACTCTGGAAAACTTGAGGGAATCTTCCAGAATGTTGTCTGTCCACAAATTACCCCTTAGCCCATCCTCTACACATAGGGATTGCATCAGTAGCAGTGAAATGACTAATTTTGGGTGGTAAATTTTTATTTTTTATTTCCAAAAACAAAGGTAGGAAAGATAGTGGGGGCTTAATTATTATCCAATAATATCAGGCTCTGGGAAGTTAGAGTCTACTGAAGTTACCTCTCTGAAATGAATTATGGGTAGCTAAAACACAAAACGTAGAAAATAGTATCTAAGTGGCTGTAAACATTTAACTTCCCATAGTAACTGATTAAGGTTTTTGTCATTATAGAATTAATGGTACATTTTCATGCTTTCTTTTTTGTTTATTTGTATGTTTGGTTGGTTAGGAGCCAAGAGATAACTATATATACAAACCTGCACATCGTAAGTCCCGTTTAGCAAAACAGGCCTTTGAGAACTGATGTCCTGCAGAACCCCTGATAGCACAGAACAGTTGACTTTCTGGAAGTCTTTGGAATGGCTGAACTGCACCATATTGTGGAGAGCTAAAATTTTAGTGTCGAGCTCAGCATCCTGCCTGGTGCGGTTATGTAGCCCAAGGTGGTACTTGCGGAAGTGTTTTATAAGATCTGTGGGGTCGTTCCCATAGTAACCATAGCCACAGATGTTGCATTTGAAGTCCTGAAGCTCTGGAGACAGAGGCGCCGTATCTGGGTTCTCATTTGCCGTCAAATCTGCTTTCAATTTGATTGGCCTTAAGTCCCCATCTGAAGGCACTTGTGGGTTTTTTGAGGCCACAGAGGCTGGGCTTGAACCGCGGCCCTCAGCTTGACCACTTTGCACGTGCATTGTTTCATCAATAGATTTTGGTGACATGCGAATCTCTTCACTTTTCTCTGTCAGATCTACTGACAGGTTGCAGGCCACATCTTGGGTGTCATCTGCATCTGATCTGTGGGGAGACTTCAAGGACTCAGAGATTCCCCCAACAGCTGGAGATGAGAAGGCCGGCATATTTCTGTCTGTCATCTCATCATGAGGGAAGGATGGAACATTTCCTCCCTTATTGTGGCTTTCATAATTGAAGCCAGCCTTTTCACTCGTTGTAGAGCTTTTCAAGTCCTTTTTAGAGCTGGGAGATGGCTCTGGGACATGCGTGCAAAACTCCTCGTCATTTTGCTCCACAGCCTCACCCGACTCAGTGTTGTCTTGCATCTGACCGGCAGAAAATTCTTCTTTTCTTTCAGTATTGTCACTTTCTGTACCTGGCGATTGAAGGGTCTCTGTTTCTCCTTCTCTAACGTTTCTTAGAGGGGGATTCTTTTTCCGGACCATATCTGAAAATATAAAATGTGTACACAAAAGATAGAGTAAAATAACAACAATATACAGTGCACCCAAGCAAACCATTCCCCCTCCACCCCTTCCCATACTGAAACGTAAATAATGTTTGCCAGACCAAACAAAAATGTTTCTCCAGAAGATTTTGTACAATCTTGCTAAGCCAGACTTGGGAATAAATCTTACTTACGTAAAGGGGAGAAACTTCTGTAGAAAGGACAGAAACATAATTTCATGTTGATCCTTTATTATTGTACCATACATTGGCCTGACAATCTTACTGAAATTTGGTCTAGTCCAATTCATTAATTAATTAATTGCTGTTATATAAAACTATTCTGTTAGATCCCAGGAATGAGACCAATATTCCACCAAGCAATGTACAATTTCAAGACTGAACCCAAAAATATTAAAAATATCACATTGAGATGCAGCTTTCTTCAACCCTTAAAACCTTTGGGATCTCTCAAAACTGACTGGAAATTCTAAAGGTTATGATTGCATGCTATCTAGAAGAGCCAGGATGACAAAGGAAGCTAAGCTAAGCTATCTAGATTTTCTCCAATTAGATACATCAGTTAATATAGCAATAGCAATAACACTTAAACTTATATCCCACTTCACAATGCCTTTCAGCACTCTCTAAGCAGTTTACAGAGTCAGTAAATATTGCCCCTAACAATCTGGGTCCTCATTTTACCGTCCTAGGAAGGATGGATGGCTGAGTCAACCTTGAGCTCGTCAAGATCAAATTTCTGGCAGTGAGCTGAGTTAGCCTGCAATACTCCATTCTAACCACTGCACCACCATGGCTCTTAGTATTTAGTGCTAATATTTTGGTATCATTCAGGAAAAACATGCTGCATTCTTATTAAAATGGTAAAAGATGAAAAAAAAGCTCAGATGGATCATAATGGGATCTATCTTAGGCCAGACACATACACGCACACAAATTTATTTTTTGAAGTCTCCTTCTTAAAACTGGTTTCAACAATGTGTCACTTTCATGTTATATTAGACTAACAAGGAATAACTTTATTATGATACTATGCTAGAACTAATATTCTAGATTAAAATTTTCATCATTCCATCCCTCCTGGTCCTGCTAGCTAGAATTACGGCCTGAATCCATGTGCTAAAGATTGAGCAAACTGGTACAATTAAAAAAAAATGTTTTAGATAACTACCAATCATTTTATCTCAACCTTCTTAAGGTAAAATAAAATGTTCTCATGTAATCATAAGTTACTTCAAATTTTGTATTGTTCATAGCCCTGCAATCCCATCTTCATGATTATCAAGTGTACAATGTCTGAAAATGAATCTTGCAGGTGCTTTTTATATTGCAGCAATTCAATAATATAACCCAAAGCCCAAAGGTAGGCTAGAAAGCATAGAAATGTATAGAGAAAAGAGTCTCCTAAGGCAGACACAAATATTCAACAGTCAATGGATGTCTTCGCTGAAAAGGCATTCATGAACCTCACTCCAGACTTATAGAGTTAATCATACTCTTATTGTCCAAACAAATTTGAGAAGGTAACTTAGAAACAGCTGCTACTTCATTCATTTTTTTGCCCAGTGCTGGAGTAATATCCCACTCCAAATTCTCCCCCAGTCTGGAACTTAGGAACAGATACTTAGAAAATACAGCAAAAGGTAGAAATTCCTAAGCTTCCCTGGCCACCCACTGTAACATATGAGAAACTCTAAAGAAGCAGATTTTATCCAGAAATAAGAATAATATTCCCTGCCCGCTCATATCAAGTTTTTTCTAAAAATAAAGTTTTGTTGGACACTATCTACTACATTGCTCTGTTTGAAAAATATATCCTTTTTTCTGCATTTGTACACTATCAGTATCATTATTCAAGAAGACATATTATCTAAATAAAAACCCATTTGCAGTACTTCTAAATGGAGAAACTATCTATTGGCAAGTCACGCTAGAGAGAGTGGAAATAAAGAGAAAGAATATAAGGCATTCTACAATTATTATCTCTAAGACAAATAACAGATTGCACAATGCTTTATGGCGTGCCAAGAAGTTTTCCAGTTAACATTTCTACTTAAAAAAAATACATACTTGTAAAATCATACCCAGCATTGACTTCATAAGGCATGTGGCTCTACAATGCTTTTTGTTGTGTTTTGTTTTTACAGTTATTAATTCTATTAGTCAATTAGCTGGAAGGCTAACACAACTGGCTTAGGAGATACACAGCAGACATAGAAGACATTCTGAGAGCTGATCTGCACATCTGCAAAAGAAAAACAAACAAAAAAGATTCCCCCCTAAATTATGCATTTATGATTAGGGTTTTATTGAAAAAAAAACAGTCAGTATTCTACAACAGCAAAAATTATGGCTGTACCACAATCAGATTAGCAACCCACAGGGACTTTAGCATTTGCTCAATCCTTTCCTTATTTTCTTCAAAACAATCTTTCAGATTCATTAATTCTTGAAGGGAAAACCTCAAATGTCAAAATTATTATCTTCCATGAGCCAGTCACAAATCACAACTTTACTCTCTGATACTCCCACACCATGGACTTAAGATCATGAAACCTTCCTCAGTCTTAGACTAAAATAATACTTTCTAAATGTTCAACTCATTCTTGTATACCTCTTTAAACTTACAACTTAAACATTTCACACATATCAATGTTACCTTATTCAACCTACTGCACACAATATTTTTTTCATATAAAATTGCATTTGTACTATTAAAATATGGTGCTCACCATCTTAAATTCATAAATTCAGTAACAGAATCAAGCACTGAATAACAAAGGACAATAAGAAGCACCTTATTATGAGTTCTTGAGTAACAACAGGGAGGGGTTAAGACATTTGGAAGCAAAACATAGCTCCAGCTTTAAAAAATGCCTGTCTATGTTTCTGACAGGAAATAATGGAAATACTATTCCTTCAACTTTTATATGAATGACATCCTTCTATAATTAACTTCTTGTACATTCAGAGAAGAAAATAGGTGATTATTAGGACTATTATTCTAAGCACATGGTACTATGAAAGAAGCATTTACTCCCTTTAACATTGGCATATCTTTGACATTCAGTTTCTTAGAGCAGGGGCCCCAACCCCGTCAGTGGACTGGTACCGGGCCGCGGCATGTCAGCAACCAGGACACACAATCAAGCAAAGCCCCATCTGCGGGATGCAGGCAGCACACAAAACCACTCCCCTCCGGTCCACGGAAAAACCTCTCTCCACGTAACCAGTTCCTTAGAGGTTCATAGAGGTCCTACTGATACAGTTCTCAACTTACGATCATAACTGAGCCCCGAATTACAGTCATAAGTCATGGCAGTTGTTAAACAGGTCACTATGGGACTATGCCCAATTTTACATCCTTTTTGTGGTGGTTGTTAAATCAATACTGCAGTCATTAAGCCAATGCCTTAGTCATTAAGCAACATTGCAATCATGAAACAAGCTCATTTTCCCCAATTTTTTTTTTAACTAGAAACTGGAAATAAATGCCAGAAACTGGCAAAGAAGCCAAAAATCATGGTTACATGACTGCAGAATACTCTTAATGGCTGTAAATTCAATATGGTTGCCAAGCACCCAAAATGCAATCACATGACTGCAGGGAAGCATGTGCAGCTGTTGTAACTTCAAAAATAGGTCATAAGTAGCTCTGAGGAAGTCTGTCGTAATTTTGAATGGCTGCTAAGTGACCAGCCAAAGACTACCTGTATATAAAAAGATTCTGAGTGAACGAGCAATACCAAAGTTTGGGGTTTCACTGATCTCATGATTAAAGTTGTTCAACATGACATGTACCACTAAAAAAAGTAATAGCTCCTTAGTTTCAATAACTGACTGTAGCTGCAATTAACTATTTCCAAATGCTTCCTGTAATAAGTGGTCTCTTATATAACTGTGTAAAAAAATCTGGTTTATCCTCCATGGCTTCAATTCAGATGTGGTGTGCTAAAAGAATGGCCACTTTGGGGAAGATTAGTAATTGTTCCAAATCTTCTCCCTTTCAGCATTATATGTGTCTGATTGATCATGCTTCAGGGCTGAGAGGCATCAATTATTTTTAATAGGGGGTCTTCAGAAATTGCTTTTGAACTAGGCATGATTTTCCTCTAGAATCCGTGATGAAGAGAGACAAAGTTTATCAAATGTATACAGAGAGGACCGATTCAAATCAGATTTGATTAATAAAATACTCAGACAACTGGACCCTTTAATTGTAGTCACAAAATAGGTTCTCTTTATGTGTGCACATTTCAACTCAACAGGTAAATTTCCTAAACGTTTAGTACAGTGCTAATCTATTGCACGAATTTGGGCACTTGGCAATCATCTTGCCCTTAAAACTGGTTGCATCATCCTGTGGACACTTTCACCATTTGTAATCTTACCTGCTATCTTCCTACAAATGAATGAGTACAGATGCTCAGGTGAATCTCTCCCATCCATCCCTAGTCTTTCTTTGCTGGCACAAACCACGTCCTCCGTTTCCCCCCTTGCTCACATATATGCCCCTTCATTCACATTCACACAAGACACACACACATACACATATTACCCTCCTTCCCATTCATCAGCAGCCTCCTTTCTGAGTCTTGGTGCTCATACCCCATTTTTTCTGACCTTCCTCAGACTTCCTACACTCACACATACATATATACACATTCCACAGCCCTCCTTCTTGGATCTCCCCACACTCACACACATACTTTGCCCTTCTTTTTCAGGCTTTTCCCAGACTGTAGTGCCCCCTTTCCCTTCAAGTTGCATGAAGCTGTCCCCTGACCACCACCCCCATCCCCGTAGCGGCCCCATGACATGTCCACCTTCCTCAACTGGGACTACTTCTTCTTCCTGTCTAACGACCAATGTGTTTTAAGCTAAGACAATTAGGACTGAATGGACTGTGGTCATTAAGCAATGTAGTCACATGACACTGTGCCTTACACAGTGACAGCAACCCTGCTTCCAATTGCTCTCCTAACTCAGAGTGCCTGTACTTGTTAAGTGCAAATGTTTTCAACAACTGCAAACTGAGTTCCCTCCACTTTGTTGAAGTGAATTCACTGGTGAATTCACTGAGATCTGAAGCACCCCAAAAGTGAGTCAGATCAAGGAAAAACAATACCACAGAAGCTGCCGGCTCTGAATAATCCATAGCGGTTAATATTTTCCTATTATTTCAGGGAGTTGAGTTTTGATTAATTGACTGTGGACAGTTTTGTGATCATTTGGCAACATTTGGTGTAATTTTATTGTAATAATTGGAATCAACATTATTTTCAGACTACAGACTCTGCCAGAGAAGGTAGGAAAAACCATTCTATCTGTCTGCATGTGTCTGTATGAGTAAAGCAATCAAGATGCACTTTCTATCAAAAAACAGTAAGATTTTTCTTCAGTTTTTTAAAGTTAAAAAAGCAGGAACAACAGATAAATCTCCTTCTAATAATCAATTTTATTTCTGTTAAAATATTTTTATATTATAAAATTGCAGGCTAATCTTATGAACTTGGAGATTTTAGATAGAATTGTCAGCAATGTATTTCATCAACTTCAGCAACATAGTCCAATGGAAAATGGAAGATCATTCCTAATGGGATTAATAATTTGCAAATGGAATGAGAAACACAGTCACAAACAAGACAAATCTACTAAATGCGAAAAGCTTAAAAGATGTTTTATATGTGAATTTCTCTTTGTAATATCCCGAACAGTATTGTGAGATGAATGAACAATTCTGAAGTTCTCCAAACCTGCTTTGCATTTCTTCAAAAAGTAACCCATTCTCAGCACTGTTTGACATATCAACATCTGAATTGAAATGCTTTCAATGAAAACACAATTTGAGCACTTTTTTAAACTAACACAAATTAATTTGGAAGTAGAAAAGAGGGAACAAAATCATCTGTTCAAACAAGCAAGATTATGGACATGAAATGGGCATGATTGCCTCGTTTTATAAATGAGGCTTATCACTTAGAAGACCCTTGTATCTTACAAAGAAAAATTAAGAGAGGGGATGAAAACTGTTAATTAAGAAACACAAGCTAACTAAATAAATAGCTATCTCATATATGGCATGCTGCTTTGTTCTTAGATATCAGTTTCTCTCGATCTCTCTAGAACTCAAGTCTTCCAATAAATAAAAATAAAATATATTTAAAAAATAGTAGCAATTGCTAAATTAACAAATTGAGGGAGGAATTATCGCAGACATGTAGCTTTGAAAAATGGCTTAGAAAACTCTTTTCTCCCCCCATTTATTTACCTTTCAAAAAGAATATTCAGAAGCTTACAATAAAATAGAAACCCAGTGAAGCATTTCTCACACAACACATAATTAACTTTTTTGATTTATTAACATAAGAAACAGTGATGGGCTTCTAATTTAGAAAGTGCATTGAACAAGTAGAAATTCCATAGAAGAGAAATACATGAATTGCTACAAGCAAAAATCTGAAATTCTTGCAAGAGATGTGTAGGAAGTTTAATTGTTTTCTAGTAATTATTAGGTTAAAGTCACTGGACCGCGTCACACGTGCCCAACCCCTTCAAAATCTCTTGTAATTTCTTTGATTATTGTGAGCCACCCAGACTCCTTTAGAGTTTGGCGGCATACAAGTTTAATAAATCATCATCATCCTGAGCGGTTTCAAATATTTTTTTTTCTTTTTCTCATTTCAGAACTCCAGAAATCATACCTAGTAAATTGGCTTATGTTCCCAATATTTAACATTTTCATAGGATGACTCAACCCTACTCTATTTTGTGGATTGGGGTCTTGTTAGTTTTAAGAGCAGGGCTGTAACAAAAATACTTGAAAAACTTTTACAGCGACAAAAATGAATCTCAATTATCTTATATAGCACAAGTATAATTACACCAGATTTCTAAAAAGAACTAAGTAAACTGATAGATACCCAGTTTCTAGAATGAGATACATGAGATTTTAAGAGAATGGATTTCAAGCACAAGCCACAAGCCTAATTTTAGCTTATCACAGACCATCCCGCAGAATAAAACAAATACCACTGGAAGCCAAAAGGAGCTGTCACAGGGATATAAACTGCAAAATAAGGAGTACTTACGTACTCTGCTTCTGGAGAACTCTTCCAGTTTTTACACTATAGCTAAAATGAAAACCAAGCAGAGTTGAGGAACAGAATCATCTGAAGACTTCTGACTGTGTTCATTCCAACCCCTGGCAGATGGCTTCAAAAAAAAGGAAAACCGCAATATTTCCCACAAAGCTACCCCCCAGAGTGAAGTTACACCCGTGCTAGTTTCTTGTTCTCTGCAAAAAGGAGCATCCATTATGTTTCTCTCCTTGCATCTAAGGAGAATTTTCTTTTTTTGTTCAAAAGGTGTTCCGTTTGGATCTAATTGTTGTGGTTCTGCTCTTGCATAGGGAACCATCTTCAGTGAGACTTTATCATCTTAGCTTGGCAAAAAGACATGAACCTCTAAAGCAGAGGTCCCCAACCTTTTGGGCACCAAGGACCAATTCCATGGAGAAAGGTTTTTCCATGGACCAGAGTGTGTGTGCTATAAAGGATGAACCTCTCAATTCTGAAATTCAGGAATTGCCGTTATTTTTATTTTTTTTACAGTAAGGGTAAAGAATTCGGGAACAGGGTAATATCCTAACAAAAACAATTAGTACAATCCTTCCTCATCTGAGGACAGTTCTTATTTATTCTCTTTTCATTTATTTTAGCAATAGTGGCATAAGCTGCCAAGTATAAGGCTTTGCAATGTGCTTATGCTCATTCACTCTTTTCAAATGGAGTTTTAACTACTACAAGCTGTCCATTTTGCCTCTAGAACTGCACAGATTTGTAGAAACGCTGAGCCCAGAAAACGAATCGACATTTTCACAAAGCTTTTGGTATAGATTTGGAGATCTGTAAAAGGTTTTTTAAAGCCATTTTATGTCTCCTGCAGGCATTCAGAAATATATATATATATTATTTTTATTGAAAGTTTTTGCATAGATAAAAGACAAACACAGAAATATAAAAAGAAAAGAAAGAAAGAAGAAAAGGGAATAAGGGAAAGAAACTTAACAGCTTGCCTTCAGAAGTTGTAGGTGTTTCATCACTGGAGGTTTTTTAAGAAAAGCCTGGACAGCCATCAGTCTGAAATGGAACAGGATCTCCTGCTTGAGCAGGGGGTTCAACTAGGAGACCTCCAAGGTCCCTTCCAGTTCTATTCTGATTGATTAATTTATCTTCTTTATAGCAGTTACAAACTCATTATATCCCCTCCCCGCTTTAACATTATTCATATACGTAGCCAAAAAACCGACAGACATTTTAAGATTGTAAGGTGAAATGATTTCATGGATGTTGCTTTTGCAAGCCACCTAGAGTTACTTTAGTAGAAGGCATACAAATAGCTGTAATTATTATCATAATAACGATGACTAAGAAGATGATTTCTTTTTCCCCTTGCAGGGAGAATTGCAGACATAACATAATTATTGGTCTTGGATGAAATAAAAGTCTATTAACATCTCAAAGAGAGATTAACAAGGATACAGGCTGTCTCAAAAAACTGTAGAGCAGTTAAAATTTGGCAGTAAATCAGAAAAAAATAACATTTTTTTTTAATTTTTTAAAATCTAATAACTATGTTGTGCAGGAGATATCAATAACAAGAACAAATGTGGTGATGTATATTTATCTCAGTGACTACCACTCTGCAAAAATAAAGCAAGGCTGGGGAAAAAGGACACTTTCCCCTTTTTCATGTTCCCCATTTACATCAGGATCTGTCATATATTGCCTGATGCTGGACAAAACCCCAAACATTTACATCTGAATAGGTGACTCTTTGAAAACCTGAAGTACAGATAATGCTTGATTTACCACCACAATTGAGCCCAAATTTTCCATTGCTAAGCAAGATAGTTGTTAAGTGATTTTGGACCTTTTTATGACCTTTCTTGCAAAAACTGTTAAGTGAATCTCTGCAGTGTTAAGTTAATAACATGATTATTAAGTGAATCCAGCTTCCCCCATTGTGTATGCTTGTCAGAAGATCACAAAAGGGGATCATATGAACCTGGGACACTACAACTAGCATAAATACATGCCAGTTGCCAAGCATCTGAATTTTGATTGCATGACCATGGGAATACTGCAACAGTCATAAATGTGAAAAATGGCCACTTATTCAGTCACTTATTCAGCACTGTTGTAACTTCAAATGGTTATTCAACAAATGGTAGTAAATCAAGGATTACCTGTATGATAATTATGTGGATAAAGCAGCACTATGTAAACCTCAACCTCCCTTTCTTTGCTGGGATGTGCCTAATTGATTCTGAACATGGACAAAATCAACTCTGCATCTGGAAGGCACTTTTTAACCACAGAAAAACTAATATCTTTGGCATGTTCCCTAATCTGTCCTTTTACAGTAGAGGAACACTTCTGCCCCTAATCTTAGCTATAATAAATCTTAGTTTTTTAAAACAGAATTAATAACAGCCTATCCAAGTATTTACAATATATGAGCAAAGCCCTTTCACTTAGATGCCATTCAATATAATCTATAATATTAATTTACATTAGTCAATAATCACTAAGAGTAATACAGTTCCAATACTGGTATATCAGAAAGCTGCAAAGAACAGCAGATACAAATAATTATCCAAACTGCTAAATCAAAAGATTAGTGAAGTGTAACTAATAATAGTAATAATATTGTAACCTTGCAAAACCTAGTTTTAATCTCTTTTTCCCAATTTTTATCATGGCTGTTTTAATTGTATATGTGTATATCTGTGAACTACTGAATGTTCTTCACTGAACTGCAGTGGAATATAAATGTAATTAATAAATATGTTAAATCTCCTGATCTAGGAAATGCACTTTTAACATACCAAGGAAATTTCAAAATGAAATAAAACTTGATCCTTCACCCTTCCATCTAGAAATGACTGTTAACAACAAGTAGGATTCCCCTTTCCTTTATTTTATTTCTGGCTATACTAAACTTGAGTGGGCAGAAGGGTATCAAAAGTTAGTATTTTTCAACATTTTACTAACCCAAGAAAAAAGCAGATTCGGTTTTGTTTTGCCAGAGAAATCCGCTTTTTTGTTTACACGTTCTAGCTACACAATTTAGTGGTCGGATTGAGCTTTTCATGAAAGGAATGCTATAGAGTGATTAGTAAGTACTGTTTTCTGCATTCCCACTTCGATAAAAATCAGTAATGGAACTACAGTGACTCATATACTTCTGGTATAAAGAACACCAAGCTGATACTATCAGTGGCAAAGCTCCCATTGTCTTTCATTTGGGCAGGATTGAACCTTATCACTGCCCACTTTGTAAATGCCTTCTGGTAATGGAGGCTGAAATAATCAGAGAAAAACGCTGATCCTGAAAACAAACTGCTGCATTTCATCACCACCTCTTCTCCCTTATTAAACTAACATTTCAGGATTGAAAATACAAAGCCGTGACTCTGAAAAACATGAAACTGTCTGCATTCACACAGAGACCTTGCAGTCTTTCCTAGTGGAATGAAGGAAAACAATATCGACACAATTACACAGTTTGCAACAACCACAAAAAAGCTAGAAATATATGTATGTTGTTACATTGAAAATAAGAAAGCTCAAAAGACCAAAAAGCAGGAACTAATGCAGGATTCTCCCTAAAAACTTTCAAATTCTAAACACTCTACATATATATTATACTACGCTACAGTATTTGCTATTTTACATACCTTCACTCATAATGCAAATTCACAGGGCAGCTTACAGAACAAATGCAGTATTAAATACAGCATTAAAACGATATCTAGGGCAGTGAAAACTTTCAGATAAAAGCACAATTAAAACACTAATAAACCGCCTTTAAAACAACAAGATGAAGAATTTTATTACCCCTGTTTTTTTCTTATTTTATCTACTTACTTTTGCAAACATGGATTATGCGGTATAAAGGAGCATTTGGAAATGATATCTTCCATCTTCAATTTGTAGAGTGATCCTGCCTCTACACATTCTATCATGTCATCTACCACACAGGTAAATTAAGCCAAGAACTAAGTAATATTTCATGCGTACATTTTCATGGCACAATGCAACTCTTTTCCTAAATTAAACTGCCAAGATGGAGTGACATTAAAAAAAACCTATAAATATCAGTAACCAAAAGTTTTGTTCATCTGCCTAATTCACACAGATCGATGGAAGTTATTTAAGACACATTAATAATGTTAAAGAAAAAACATTATTGCAGTTGTTTAATTGATAAATACACTCTTTCTCCACTTGAGTTATATTACTTTCACCATACATAATCAACATCACAATTCAGAAGACACTTCCTTCTCAAAAGTCAAATTCCAGAAATCTAATCGCTCCATACATATCTATTCGAACAGATTAATTAATACAAATATTTTTGGATGGTAGTAATGGTGTAATATTCCTCCAAATAAAACTGATCTGATATACATTCCTTCTTTCCAGACATACACAATTAGTTGGTATGTTGCTTCAAAATTGATTAATATTATCCATATACATGCAAATTAATTAAATATTCAGTTATCTATCAATAATTGCAAATCCATAATAAAAAGATTTTGCATATTAATGTATCTGTAATGCAATCTGGGAAACTCTTTCATCACCATGTTTCATTCCTTTCACAATCTTTGCAAAAACAATAATAAATCTTACCATAATTAATTATCAGCAAAATAAAAAACAGAAGCATCGACCAAATACAACAAAGGCAGTGTTTTCGTCACAAATGACCTACAGAGTTAAGATTAAAAAAAATAAAGGATTAAATAAGAAAAAAATATAATTGGTAATTGGAAGGGTCCAATCTGACAGTAGGAAACATATTAGCATTTCTTCATAGCATATTTGGTTTTTGTTAAGAGTTGGTTAGGATATGCCTGCACATATATTACTGTCAAAGAATGAAAAAGTGCATGAATTAAGGTCTCAGACTCAGGTTCATTCGGCTACAAGGACACCACCTCTCAATAAATGAAATCCAGTTGTAACTCCCACCATGTACCGCACTGAAATGAATCAAAGGAAAGGTCTCACAGTGTGTTCAGAAAACAAGATGGTGGATATTAAAGGTTCCAAGTTGAAACTCACCAACATGAATTGATAATAATGCCCAAATACTATCCAATGTCAAAAGCACTTAGCTCTTCTTAAATCTAGGAACAGCAGAGAGTAGAGACTGAAGTTGCAATAAAGGTTGCAATGAACTAGCATTTTTACTTTATACATTGATGAAAAACCATCCAAGAGAATCAATGACACCGGTGAGCCACTGGAAAACAAAGAGTTTAAGTCAGCTGCAGGGTTGGCTAATGTGGACTCTTGTTCTATGCTCATATCAGTTTGTGTCCAAATTAAAGCATTTGAGATGTATCATGAGACCCAGAAAAAAATGCTCAGAGTAACTTGGATAAGACAATGTCTAAGCTCCTTCAATCGTGATAGGAGCATACCTCTCACCATACTTGAGTTTTAAATAGCTTGGTGGCAGCAGGTATGCACCTTAACCTTAGAATAAAAAAAAAAGTTTGGCACTGATGGCTCTATTTTTTTTTCTTGCCAAATTTTAAGATCTCCAAAAATGGCATATTTAAAAGAAGGGACTTGATTTATTTACTTATTTTCAATTTGCTATTTATGTTTGCTGCAGGTAAGTCTTCCTGAGAAAAATGTAATTTTTTTGGGAGCAATTGATTTTAAGCCTTTACTCCTTAGAGAATTCTGCTAAGGCCCACAGACTTTTCCTGAGCACCACTTATGTGAGCAAAAGAATCGCTGCATGGATCACTGGTCTAGAGCAATGCTGCAAATGCATATTGCTAAGTTTAGGACGGTGGTATTCCTCTTTGGCTAAAGCAGCCATTACTGAGTCGACCTAGATATTAAATATAGGAAGCAAGAATGCCATCCTGTTTCATTCCTCAAAGATTAGAATCTTTGCAGCACCATCACATTCAATTGGGTATTTTCCTACAGCATCTATAGCAGGAGTGTCAAACTCGCAACGTCACGTGACATGTCATGACGTATCGTGACTTTTTTTCCATTGCCGGCAATGGGGTGGGCGCGGTTTTGGCATGACACATCCAGCCCATGGGCCGGCAGTTTGACACTCCTGATCTATAGCATCTAATTATAAAAAGTAGTCATCTTTTACCAGCTTTTACCAGCTTTTACCAGACTCTGCCAAAGGAGGATTTTAAGTCAGTGAAGACAACATACAAGGGCTGGTATTGTCCACACATTAGGAATTGGAATATACCAAACTGATCCATGGTGGATTTGCCCTCCCTAAATCCTGCTTTCTCATCAGCTAAGTGTTTCTTCTCGTCTGTCAAATCCAATAAATTATTATACAAGAAATAGGCATATACTTGCTGAGCACGCTTAATAGACTAACGGGATGATAGCATAAAGGGCTTGTGTTATTGCTGTTCTTAGGCATGGCGACAGTTATAGATTGGTCCAGTCTCCTGAGATTTGAAATGTATTATTGATATGAGCAAAAAGGGAAGCCAACACAGATCGATCGATCNCACACACACACACACACACACACACATCTAACTTTTTCTTATCATTTCTCAAGTGTAATGGAAATAATCCATTTTTCTACAGACATGGGTATACATGGTTCCAAGCAAACAATAAGCTGGGTCCTTGCAATGTAAAATTTGATGTAGGAGAATAAAAGTTAGGGGTGTAGAAAGCAGCGAGGTAAACAGAAGAACATTTGCTAAGCACAAGTGCTAAGATTTGTTGAAATAAAGAAAAGGGTTAATTCAAAGGATTCATTTAACTTGTGTACTCACTCTCAGTTAATGCTTAAAATATAATATAAGCTTGTAGCACATGATAGATATCAGACTGCTGGATCAGACCGAAGCCTCATTAGCACATAATGCTAAACCTCTTGGTATACTGACTCTTTACACAGGCAGCTTGTTTAGTCTCTCCCTTCATTCAAATGGAAAACACAACCCAGAATGGAAAGCTTTGTGTATCATCCAAACTTGGGCAACTAGTTCCTTTCTCCCAAATATGTCAGACTCATAAAACAAGGAGGAGGAGGAGCAGGAGAGGAGGAGGAAGCAATAAAAAAAAAAGGAGAGTTTATTCATGGCTTACAAATCTCAGCTTGTTGGCAAGCAGTAGACAGGAGTCCAAGTTTGGATGTCATATACAGGTTTCTGTTTCGGCAATGTTTTTTATCACTTGAATGAAGAGGAGGAGGGAAAGGAAAAAATGAGCTGGCTGAACCAGCCACAGTCTGCTTACAGTAAGATGGGATAAGAGAGAAATGTTGGCTTACTATTAGAAGACTCCATTTGATCCAGACTCCGGTTTCCAGCACTGGCCAAAAAGATACTTCTGAGAAACCTAAAAGCAGACTTTTTCCCAGGAGATGAGGATGCTGTTTCTATGGACACTAGTTGGCATCCAGCATCAGCTCCTCAGAGGCGTAACTGCTTGTGCATGTGAAGAGTCTATTAATTTATTATGCCTAACAGCATTGACAGAATCATCTGCCACAAATTTATGTTTTCTTTTTCCCCATAGGCCATCTAAATTTGTCACCATTACTGACATAGTGTGAAAGTTAGTATGAATAGTCTCTATTGTCAGTGTGCATCACACATTAGTGGAAATCCATCTATTTATAAAGAATATTTCCCAAGTGGCCAAATTGTAATTTGTTGGGGGGGAAAATCTGTTGCTATTAGGATTGTCTATGATTCTCTGTGTTTGTGTATTTGTATGTACATGTAATTCTTAATTTATAATTCAGAATGAGTTATTTCATGTATTGCTCCTGAAGAGCTTCTTGTAACTTCAATACAGGTAGTCCTTGACTTGCAGCCATTCATTTAATGGCCGTTCAAAGTTACAACAGCACTGAAAAAAATGACTTCTGACTGGTTCTCACACTTATGAGCATCCCCACAGCCATGTGATCAAAATTTGGGTGCTTCCTTATATTGGTGGCAGCGTCATGGTCCTGAGATTGTCAGCTGCAACCTTCCTAGTGAGCTTCTGACACCCAGGGAAGCCAGATTCACTTAACCACATGAATCACTTAAGAACTGTAGTGATTCACTTAACAACCATGGCAAAAAAGGTTGTAAAATGGGACATGGCTCATTTAATTGTCTTGTTTAGCAACAGAAACTTTGGGCTCAACTGTGGTCATCAGTCAAGGACTACCTGTAGAGCATTGTCATTCATGATCTTAAGTTGGAATAGTCCAATAAACATACCGAATTTGGTTGTGCAGGGTCCTTCAAAGCATAAAGACCAGTGGTGGGATTCAGCCAGTTCGCACCACTTCGGCAGAACCGGCAGCTAATTTTTTGTTGTCCAGCCCCAGAATGGACTCCCGGAAGCGGCATCCACACAGAGAACTAATTGTTCACATATTTGAATCCCACCACTGATAAAGACCATCCGCGTACTATCTGTCTACAACCCCTGAAACCAAATATAATCTTTTGATGAACTGCATGACAACTGCAGAAAGTAGGATGCACAATTCCAGGAAATTATGTTTTAAAGGTTTTGAGTTTGTTGGTTTTAATGTGATGAAAAACCCAGATAATTGGGACGTCATTAAAAAAAACAGAAATTCTGTTTCTGTTGGGACATTTTTAATCATCAACCAAATAATTAACATCTTATGAAATCTATAAGCTTTACCAGAGAAAGTGTTTCACAAAACAGGCATAGCACAGAAAATGTCACTAGATCTCTTCACTGAAACAATAAGCTAAACAGAGTCTCTGTTTCATATATAAGAATAGAGACCATAGAATTCATGCAGGAGGAATTGTTAACTGTTCTTTTACACTAAAGTGCTCAAAATATCATGCTAGTAAATCAATGCATATAATATACACACTCTAATTCATTGTATTCTCTAAGAAAGAAATTACAAAATTATAGCCAAACTTACATAGGTGAGTTTCCACTCACACAATTAAACTTTTTATTCCAATATATATGTATATGTGCATGTTTGTGTGTGTGTGTGTATGTATTTGTAATATATATATATATATATATATATATATATATATATATATATATATATATATATAT